>NW_008805102.1:0-153834 GCF_000004825.1 Heterostelium album PN500 | reverse complement strand
AACTTTTGTTGCTGCATTTGTAATTGTTGTTGTTGGAATTGAAACTGGATTATATTTTGCAGATTCTAAATTATTTGAAGTTTGTTTCTTTGATGATTGTGATGAATTTCCTTTTTTATGAATTTTATTTCCGATTTTGGAAAAGAATCTTTTAATTTGAACCATTTTTAAAAATATTTAAATTGTAAAATGAAAAATAATGATTTAATGATAAATAGATAGATAGATAATAAATATAAAGATATTTTATTTAGTTTTAGTGTTTGTTTTAATTTATTTTTAGAATGAATATTTTGATGATCAAGATATGATATTTATAATATTTATTCAGGATCATTTCTTTTAAAAAATTCTTTTTTTCTGTTCCAAAAATAAACAATTAAATTCACTTCAAGAATCGAAAAAAAACACACAATTTCATTCCGGAATCAAATAAAAGAATAAAAAATAATGGGCTGTGTGCTTTCAAAATTTTGTGTGTTTTTACCAATGACCATTGTTTCACTCAATTACCTTCTGTTATTATGATATCTTATTTAATTATTTATTTTTATTTTTATTTTTAATTATTAATATGATATGAATTTTAATTACAAACCAGAATATCAACAGAACTTAAGTTGAAGACACCACCGAGTACGAGTAGGTTTGAGAATTGAGTAGAACTATCCGAGACGAATGTGTTGAAGGAAAATAATATATTGAATAAGTAAACCAGTAGAATTCATGTTAACAAAGTGCATTAGAGGATAAGAGATTATGACTTGTTAAGACTTTGAAGATGTAAGCGGGAGTGTATCGTTGCGGTTTGTACCCATGCTTGTTCATTCGATCAATCACAACAAAAACAACCAAAATAATATGTAAATTGAAATTTAACATCTTTTTTTTTGTTTGTCATTTTAATATCTTTTGAATCGATACCTCATCCAATAAAAAAAAGAAATAATTATAGATATCATTAAATATTTGTAATAACTAAAAAATGATCAAAATAATGTAAAGAAATTTATCAAAAATTAAAACTTCAGATAATTCAAATATTAAAGTATTATCAATTCTTGCAAATGTTTGGTTGGTGGATTGATTTAATATAAAAAATATAATTCTTGTGTTTTATTGGTTCAAATTATATATTTGGGTCAGACTCCTATATTTATGGATTATATCGTTAAAATAAATAATCAAATAATTTAAAAAAATAAGAAAAATAGAAGGTAAGATATAGGGGCGAAGATTAATATATAGATATTATTGTAAGATGACAAGAATATTTAGACTATTTGTTGAATTTGAGAGCCAATTTCGGATTGTTGTTGTTGTTTTTTTAGAGGTTGTATAAACAGGTTTTTGTTATGATCCTGGGGATAATAACGTAATGTTGATTTGTTTTAAGAAAGAAATAGATTGTATTAATTACGAGATATCTAAATATTGAATTTGATTAATTAAAGTAAGAAAAAAAAATAGATATAATAATTATTATTATTTTATGATATTGGTAGTTGTTTGTTGCTTTGGAGTGTGGTTGTTTTGATGAATTAAGGCAAAACAAAATTATATAAATGTATGTATGGTCATTTTGAAAATTCTTTAATTTAATTTATTTTGGAATCAGGAACCTTTAATGTTGTTGAAAGAAAAGAAAAGTTTGATGGTTATTATGTTTACATTTCATTAGTCAATATTATTATTTTTTTAATGATAATTTGTAATGTTGGGTTGTTGACAGACGAATGTTTTGATTTTGGAAAGAGAGAAAAAGAAGAGTTTCGATAGAGATAGGTCGGTAAGGAAGTAAGAAACAATATTATTGATAGATACCTTTTTATTTTCGTTGTTGTTTCTTCGTTTTTGAACAATGGTTCTATTATAGTTATTGGGTGGTTGCTGAAACACTTATATTGTTGATGAATGATAATGAGAAATGATAGTGGATTGTTGTAGGGGTTGATTGATTGATAGTTGTTGAGATGGTATCTGTGATGGATGGATGGGGTTGAATGAAGAAAGTATATGAAGGAACGAATCAAAAATAAAAGAATAATATATAAAACAATAATAGGAAATGTTATTATTATTATTTCGATTTAAAATCACATACCATCATCATCTATTTATAGTTGAAGTTTTGTTTTGTTTCAATTGGAGTGTTTGTTTTTGTATTGAATATTTTCATCAAAACCAAGGCAAGAGATGAAATCAATGATAATTATTTTTGTTATATTGTTTATAGAAAAGAAGAAAGGTATTTAGTAAATAATATATTTAATAAACTATGATAATATTCATTATAATTACCGTCAGAAATATATAAGAAAGTGCTTAATTTAAACTTGGCTAATGAAACTGTTTGTTTTAAACTAGATATATATAATTATTGTTGTAAAAGGTTAGTTTATTGAGATACTTGTAATTCGAGTGCTTTTTAGATGGTGAAACATTACCCATTTGGTATATTTGAAGAGAATTTCGATTGTGTTGATGGTGCAGATGACGAGCAGCTGGTAGATGGTAAAGAAGTTGAAAAAGATGATGATGGGGAAGCTGTAGATGTTGATACAAAAGATGAAATTTTACTATTATTATTCTTTAAAATGGTTGAAATGTTATTGCTAAAACTGCTGGTGTTGACGCTAGATGTATTGAGTTTGAACGATGAACAACTCTTACTCATAGAGTTTGCTCTAGAGGCAACTCTAACAAACGATGACATTCCTCGCTGCATCATCTCTATAGTCTATAAATTAATATAATAAATAATGATTATTCAACAAAGTAAACAAACACCTGAAAAACGAATGAAATTTTTTACAACAATCAGATGATCATTTTTTTTTGTGGAAAAAAAAAAAAAAAAAACAAAAAAAAATGATCAAAAAAAAAACACACATCGTGATCATTTTTGTGTGTCTATGAATTTCGAAAATCGAAGTTCTGAACTTAATTATCATAACAATATTGCTGATTTAAATAATACAATATGATTTTAAATTTATTTAATTACAAGGGTTTGCTGGTTGTTAGTGATGTTTAAACAGTTTGTGGCTCTGATGGTGGTGAGTTTTTGTTATTTTCATTGTCCCATTCGTCTTGGAACAATGATGACAATGATCTTGAAGATTCACTCCAACCTAGTGTTGAGTGGCCAAGTGATGCTCTTGACATTACAGGTGAATAAGACACTCTGGAAACTCTTGAGAATCGCTTGCCTCGCAGTGTTGACATTCCGTCTCCAATCTTTGGTGATGCCGGTGGTGTCGACACAGGCGAAGAGTCGTCACCAGTGTTATTGGCAGACACTCCGCTTCCAGTGGATTGTGTATCGGAGATCGATTCCTGGCTGGCTGCGGCAGAATCTGCTACTGGAACCGACGATTGCTTTGCTTTGACCGGTGCGTTCTCCGGGTCGAATATCTCAAAGTAGTGGACCATCAGGAATGCATTGATGGGGAGCAGCTCACTGGCGAACGATCTAAAGAGTGTTGGCGCCCAACAGATAGCGATATTCTCTGCGGACATCATATTCTCTGCCTTCTCGAGTGAGATCAGATAGAGTAGATTGAAGAGTTTCTTGACCATCTTGTTCTCGAGTGCCGGCAGCTGCTCTATGACATCGCGGTATGCGGCGATCTTTTCTTCGAGTGTTGACATACGCGATGCCTGGAAGAATCGATCGTGAAGATTATCTGGGAAGATCGGTACCGCCAGCTCACGGAAGTAGCTCTTTAGCACACCGGCAACAGTGTCAGGGTCGACACCCTCACCTGCCAGATCAATGTCTTCGCCGGCTTCGAATCTTGCTTTAACTTTCTTTAGGAGTGTTGCACTTGCACAAGTTCTAAAGATTCCAACTACTTTGGTGCCTTTTGCCACTAGATAGTCGATGGAACGCGCCACGATTGGCGGGATGTCTGGTGTGGCGGCAGACTTGTTGGCGGCGCCGCCACTCTCTGTCAGACTGGTTTGGCGACCTGGATAGAGCGGACCTCTCATCGCTGGACGCTTAGCAGACATGCTTTCAATCGATCCTGTCTTTGAGACTGGTGGTAGTTTGCTGAGAGATCCACCGCCTGGTTGCACTGGCGAAGTCATCTTTCTAACCGGCAGAGAAGAAGTGCTGATATTACCGTTGGAAGTGGTGAGAGATCCACCGATATTGACGCCGCGATTCGGTGATGTATTTGTTGCATTATTGCTTCCATACGATGAGGATGACGATGACAAACTATCACTGGATTTCTCGGCGATCGTTACTTGATGTACAATATTGGCGTGAATAATATTTTGTGTTTCCACCAGTTGTTTGTGAAGTTTGTCTTGACCGACTGTCGATTTGTCTTGTAGGAGCATGGCGTTGATATCTACAATTGGAAGCTGCAGCAAAGTGACAGACTTTGGATTTCGTTTCACCGATTGTTTGATCATCTTGACTGCATCCATGGTAAAGTCGTTGCCGTCCAACTTTAGCGATTTCAGTGTTTGGTTTTTCCAGAGAACCTTGGTGATTGCCATGGCACCGGCATCACCAATTCCATTGCCAGAGATATCGAGTTTAATCAACGATTGATTCTTTAGCAGTGCCATAATGAATGGGACCAGATCGGTCTTCAAACCTTTGCTGGCACTGGCGATGGACAACGACTCTATTCCAACGTTGTCTTCGATCAAATTGCATAGCGCTTCGATTGCACGTTGACGTAGTTTCGTTTTGGTCTTAAAGTTATTATCTATAGCCAGATGACGCAAGTTGGAATTCGGATACATAACTTCGCACAGCTTGAGGATACCGGCATCGCCAAGCTCGTTATCCGACAGGTCAACGCTCGGACACTTTAGAAGCGCGGTTGCCGGTGAGAACAGCACTTTGAGATCGTCGCCACTCAGTTGGACACGCGACAAATTGACACTTGTGAGTTGAGAGCACTGCTTAAAGAAACCAAGCAAATCGAGAGCACCCTCTTTGTTGGAAGTTGCACGATTGCCAGAGAAATCCAGCGTCTTTAGCGAAGCACAGCCATTTCGTAGTTGGTTGTAGACTGGCGATGTATTTGACATCAAAAGAGTTTGGAGTGAACTAGCTTTACTCAAGAGCTTACAAAGCGCCTGAGTTCCTACCAACTCTAACTTGTTATTATTAATCGATAAAAATTGTAGAGTACCAATCGAACTGCTCGCCAAAATAGAATTAAACAAAGATTCCAATGGTTTTCCACTGGTTTGACAACTCTCAACATTAATATGTGTGATTCCAGTTGCAAAAGATTGAATTGTACTTCCTAAAGCAACAATACCTTTACTCTAATAAATGTATATGAATTGATAGTTAGTAACTATTTTTACTTTTGAAGTAATAAAATGAATATAGTTATTTTTACCTCTAATATATTATTTCCAATGTTTATATGTTGTAATTTGATTGCTTTGTTATCTGTTAGTGCACCTAATACAGACATGATTGATTCTTTCGAAGATTGTATGTTGTTTAGCAATATTTTCTGGAGTGTTGTATTTACTTTGAGTGTTTCTGTGAGTTGGTTGGTTTCGTCGGTCGATAGTTTACAATTGCTGGCAACGAACGATGTAAAGTAGTTGTTGTATGCCATTGCCATGATCAATGCTTTCACATCGTTTGCATTGGACTGGTAGATCTCATTCAAATTGAACTCTCTAATCGAGTTGAAAGGATAGAGATTCTCAATGTCCCAAACGACACTGGACAGCGGTGAAATCCCGACATAATCACAAATCGATTTATATGTAATTGCAAATGATCCACATGGTCCAGATTCTTTTGTTAAATTTGCTAGATAGAAAAAATAAACAACAACAAATTAGTTTAAAAACTTATTAGTATAATAATTAGTTGTTATAACCCCTTTTGAAAAAGTTGAATTTGAAATTGTTCCAGTTTTCAACAACACTTTTTAAACTTGAAGAGGAGGTTGATGGGCGGGTGGATGGTAATGAACACCTATGTACTTACAAACAGATTGAAATATTGTAACTAATCTAGTTTCTGGTAGGACTGAGAATATCAATGCTTTACCGATGGTTATGGCTGGGAATGTTGTAACGAAGGAGGTGTACAGTGTTTTCAGTATCTTGTCGGTGTCGGTCGAGTTGAATTTGGCAGAGTTGTTATTTCTAAATTTAATAGTAATTTCATTGCTGTTTGGTGATTGAATCTCAACGATATCTAAAAAGTGGTGATCCTCCTCTAATTTTCCGTTGGCCTTGAATATAAACAATCGATTTATACCAAGAATCAATGTCATATCATCTACTTTTTTATCTTTTTTCTTCTCATTCACCGGTGTAATCTTTGATATCAACCTTCCTTCTTCTCTTCTCTGTGATAATACATTCTCTATTGATTCTATTTGATATTAAAATTAATAATCATAACAAAAAAAAAAAAAATAAAAAAAGATTTAGAGATATTTTAAAAATAAATTTACTTTTTTCGTTCGGAGTTAAACTAATAGCTGACATTTCCTAAACTATTTATATTAGTGATTATTATTACTATTACTATTACTATGTAGATATCTATCTATCTATTAATAATATGATTATGATTTATGATTTATGATTTAGAATAATGATTATACTGCTGGTGATTATGATTATGATGATGATCTTATCTTGCTAATAAAATACAAATGTGTCATTAAAATTGCTTAAATCTAATAATATTGATATATTGTAAATTAAAAAAATAGGAGATGAAATTTGATTAAAATTAAATTAAAAAAAAAACTTTAATATCTATTTTTAATTTAAAGAAGTGGTTGGGTGGTGGGATTGGTGATGGTTGTTGAGTTGGTTTTTTTTTTTATTTTAATTTTTATTTTTTTAATAAAATTTGGTTTTCATTCAATTAAAATGATTAATGATTTGTATGAAAAAAAATAAATAGTTTGTGATTGTATTTATACTATTATTAATCTTTATAATCTAAAATATATATATATATATTACTAGTAATTTATAACTTGTAAGTTGTATTTTAATTTAAAGATTTCTTCTTTGGTGTTGGAGTTCTTTTTTGCTTTTGTTGATGTTGCAAAGTTTATTAAAAATTGGTTAAGGGTGTGTGGGTTTTGATTTAATTATTTTTTTAATTTATTAATTTTAATTGTTTGTGTTTTGAGGTAGGTACTGCTATTTGAGGGAATTTGGATTGTTGTTGAACTGAAGAGCACCTCTTTGACTACTGATAAAGTTGATCATCAATCACAAACACATTGTTTTATTTTATAAAATATCAAAAAAATAAAATAAAATAAAAAAAACACTTTATATTGAAAAAATTATTTATCATAAAATGAATGAATTCAAATAATTTGGTTTGAGTTTGAAAAACAAAACTTTTTTTTTATAAGAATAAAAAAATCATATATCATTTTTTTATATTATATTAATATTTTTGCAATACAATAAAAACAAAGTTTCTTTTCATTACTTTAATTTTATTTTCTTTACTCTTGAAGAATTAATCGAATAATTAAATGGTTGGTTGAAAGTGAATTTTGTCATTGTTGTCTCAATATGGATTGCTTTAGTGATGACAGGAATAGTTTATTAATTCACGATCTTAAATTATCAATAAATAAATATTACACATTTTTTAAAGATCAATCACTGTAGATCTAGGAAACAAAGACATTATTACCAATAAATTTGTAATTTTTATTTTAAATTATAAAAATTATATATTTGATTTTATTTCGATAACTTTTTAAATCAAAATAAATTTTTTATATGTAAAGACGTCAATATTGGTCTTTTTTCTAATTAATAAAATTTAACACTAAATAAATCACATTAATAATTTAGATTGATATATATTGAATAAATAGTGACACTGATGTATGGGTTTTGATCTCTCATTAAATTCAAACTTATCTTTAAACTACTACTAATTATTTGACAGAAACAGTCACACACACCACTCACACACACAAATAAACGAATAGATTGTATTTATGAATCATTGTTTTAACCAATTGTGTGACAGAAAATCAAAAAATAATAGGTTAATCTGGCTAGTGTTGTGATTAATAATATTACTTTATGAAACTATTTCTTGTATATTTTAGCAGAGTGTATTAGTATAATTACATTGGTAAAAGTAATTCCAAAAGATTTTTTGTTTTTGATCCAAATATTAAAACTGGTGGTGTTGTGATTAATTCTCTCTTTAAAGATGCCGTTCAATTATTTTATAATCTTGTTGCTGCTGTATTCCAATTGGTGGTTATTTGAAATTTGATTATGATTATGATGATGTTGTTGTTGTTGATTGATATGTTTTGTTTTGATTTGTTTTTTTTGGTTTATTTGTTTCTGTCTAAAAACATATTGGTAAATTCTATTATTAACACTACCCTCTTGAGTTGGGTGGAGTAATATTGATACTATCTGCAGAATAAAAAAAAGAAATTAAAACAAAAAATAAATCGAAAGCAAAGATTTTATATCATAAACATAACACCAACGAATAAAATTCATTTTAATAGTATTGATATTGAGTATTAAACAACTAACCAATAGGACACATTGGCTTTGTTGGAAATAAAAGCCTTTCTCTCTGAACACTAGTATATATGTATCAATATTTTTATTAGATAAAGCCGATAAATTGCCAAACGACACAAAAGGTTATTCAAAATAAAACAAAAAAGAGTATAAATTAATTTTAAAATTCATTCTATCTATCAATTAATTAACTATCAAAACAAACTCTTTTTAAAAACAAATATTTCTTTCTAATAAAGCCAACCAAACTTTTATTTTAAAAAAAGAAATCAATATATATCTATCTACGATTATTACTCTTTTTATTATCATATCGTTTCATTATTTAATTATTCATCAATTCTTTATAAAACTATTTATTTATTAAAATATAAAAATGGGAATTCCAAATTCAAAAGTTGACTCTGCTTCATGTTCAAACATCAATTCGAAAAACACAGTCAATCTAAATACCATCAGAAATGAAACAATCGACTATCTCGAGAGAAGCAACAGTATCTGCACCTGGGATGACAACGATATTAACTCTCCATACCTTCCGGGTGTAATCCACACTCCATCCAAAGAATTAATATTTAGAAAGACCTCAATTCAATATATACAAGTTTAAAATATAAAATATTACTTATATAATATAATATTACGTTTTTTATTAATACACAATTATTACAATCATTTTTTTAAAACAAAAAACAAACAAACAAAAATATTTAAATAAAATATTATCACATTTTTAAGTTATAACTTGTTTTTAGAAAATAATTATTGCTATTATTATTATCAGTTATTTTATAGAAAATGAAAACTATCTATCATATTTATTTTATATGATTTTATATTTATTTGAAATTTTAGGGTTGTTTGGTTTGTATTGTTGAATAACTACAGTAATGATGATTGATATTAGAGGTGATTGTTTTGTTTGATTGATTGATTATATAATAATTGGGTAGGAGGTGTATATGAGTGTTTATCTATCTATCTTCAAAAATTTAAAATGATTATCTTCTAACGATTGAATAAATGAAACCACCAATACCAAGCAATACACAAATTAGAATGACATCAATAATGAATCTATCGGCTTTACGCACATCTTTGATCATCTTTGCAAGTCTGATGTTGATCGTCTCCAATTTCTCATCGAGATCCTCTGCTCTCTTGTTAAGTGCATCCAAGTGTTCACCCTGTGCCTTTGCAGTGGTACCCATCTTCTTTGCAATCTCTCCTGCCTCTGCAATATGTTGTCCGACAATATCCAATCCTCTATCCTATAATAATAATAATCAATAGCAACAACAAAGAGTTAGTTAGTAAACAAACCAAACCAACAACAAAATATTCAATCAAATCAATAATATTAAGATTGCAACTTACAATTTCAGCATCATTTCTTCTCAATTCTCTAAAGTCTTCGTTATCGATATCGGGCAACTCTTTGATACCTGACGATGTTGTTTCCATTGGGATGAACTTGTTGGAGTCACCTCCACGTTTCTTGTTGATAAGCTCCAATTGGTTGATATGTGACCACACCAGTTCGCAGTCTTCCTTCTCGAGTTCCAACTTTTTCAATTTCTCTGGGTTCTCTTTCTGCTTACGGTTGTATTTCTCTTGACCTCTGTCGTACATTCTCTGTAGTTTATTGGCATCGGACTTGATATCGATGATCGCTCTTCTGATTTGATGTGAAAGATCCACCGTTCTAACTGATCCTGGCATATTGATTTCCGCTTCATCTCTATCTGCAATCAACTGTTAAAACATATACAAATATAAACTGCGTTGTTAATATCTTGGTATTCTCATCTCTCTCTATTTTATCTTTATTATTATAAAGAACAGAACATACTTGTTTAATTCCTTTAATATCTAAACCAATCTTTCTTCTTAACAATGTAAAGGCATCTGCATCACCTTCGCTTAGCAATTGTTTATTCTTATCTTTAGCATCTACACATTCTTTTTGAATCTTTTCAACTCTTCTAATTAATGAATTCATTTTTCAATCTTATCTTATTTATTTTTTTCTAAAATACTACTATAGTTATTTAATATTACAAATAAAATAATAATTTTGTTTTTTTTTTGTGATTTGATTTGATTTGATTTGATTTGATTTGTTTGTGAAAAAGTAGTTTGTAATAATATAAATTGTGTGATACGATGCGTTGTTGTGTTTTGATTTAAATTATTATTATTTGATTTTTTAAATAGATAGGTATGTGGGGGTGATATGATAGATAATTAAATAAATAATGATACAATGATTTTATATAAAAGTAATATTAAAAAAATAAAATAAAAAATAACAAATAAATATGAATATATTAAAAACAAGTAGAAACAACAATAAATAAAGTCTTATAATCGTTGATAACTACCCAGGGGAACTGTCTTTCAAAAAAATTGTTTTTTTTTAATTTTTTTGAATTTTTTGAATTTTTTTTACCAAAATTTGATTAACCACATTGCAAAATTCCTCAACTTACGATCGTTTGGTATGAGTAAAATGAATTAATTCATTGAAATGTCGTTTGATCGCATTTAAAAGAAAAAATTTAAAAGAAAAAAGCTCTACTACTTTTTATTAGATATATATATATAAATATATATAACGCAAGAAACTATACTTAAATGAAGGACAAAACCAAATAGGCATCACATCATCCGATGTATTTTTAAATTGGTTCCACACAAAAAGAAATAAAGTAGATTCAAAATGATCAATAGTTTTAGACTTTTATACAACACTTCACCACAAACAAGTTACTTTGGTACTGCAAAAAGCATAGTTTCTTGCGAGATATTATATATTAAAAACTACAAAACAAAGGACTTCAATAAATAACATTTTATTGAAACTAACAAAATGTTTTTTTAACATATATGTTGTTTTATAATAAATCTTTATTTCATATCCATCTCTATATGTATATTGCAGGTAGACTGGTTATTCAAAATGGACCAAGTATCTTTTTTAAAAAATTGGTATAACCCCAATTTTTTCATTTTTAATAAATTTTATAGATGCTTGTTCCGGAATTGTTTGTGTGATTCTTGAACTGAACTTTTTAAAATCGATGATCGATCAAGAATTTTATCAAAAATTATAAATAGTATATCTTTCAATTTCAAATATTCATTCTAAAAACAATAATTAAACAAATACATAACTAAAAATCAAATATTTCATTTTAATATTTATATTATATATCCAATAAACAATCAATATTTTTAAAAATGGTTCAAATTAAAAGATTCTTTTCCAAAATCGGAAATAAAATTCATAAAAAAGGAAATTCATCAAAATCATCAAAGAAACAAACTTCAAATAATTTAGAATCTGCAAAATATGATAATTTCCAAACCTCTAAATATCCAGTTTCAATCCCATCAACAACAATTACAAATTCAGCAACAAAAGTTTCAACACAATATCAGTCACAAGTTCAACAAAATTCCAATCTCAGATTAAATTTAGAATCAATAATCAAAGGTATCCAAGAGAATAGAATATTAGAAGTGTTTGATAAGTTCTATCATCAAGATATCGTGATGTATGAGAAAGGTGATTCAACAAATAGAGTTGGTTTTGCAGAGAATAGAAAGGTTGAAGAAGGTTTCTCAAGTAATGCAACCGTACACGAAGCAAAAGTTTTGAAGATCATTGTTGATGCTGATAACACTGCATATGAAATGTTTATGGATTTCACATATGGTGGAAATAGAATTCAAAAGACTCAATGGGCTTTCCAACAATGGAAAGATAATAAAGTTATCAAAGAAGAATTCTTTTAAAATAATTTGTAAATAAATATATAGAAATAAAATTCAATTGTAAATAAAACATTTTCAAAATACAATCTATTAATAATCTTAAGGATAAATTTTATTTGAAGTTGTTTCTTTCATGAGTGTTAGATATTAAATATCGATATGAATTAAAAGTGATTCTTGAACTTTCTTTATTGATACTATATACTTTTGGTTTCAAACTATATATATCTATTTTCTATTATCGACGATCTCTTAATAACGATTTTTACAAAATCTTTTAACACCCAAAAAAAAGTTCTTGATAAGACTTTATTGATTATTATAAAATAATGTTGGTTTATTTCTATATATATATAAACTAGTAAGAATCTAATTGAATTGGTTAATCTGAATAATATAATAATGATTTATTTTTAAAGTTTTTCGTGTTTTTATAATTTCTAAAAAATGAGTTTTTATGAATTGTAACGATTATGTTACATTATTATTTAATCTGTGGTTATAATTAGATTTAACCACAGATTAAAACGTTGGATGTCGAGTGAACTTGTCTAACAAAGTACTTTGATAGAAGTTTGATGTAGTAATCCAACCACACAGCATCTGTTAGAAACACCGTTAAATTGTGGTAGTAACGACATATTATAGTAGTATAGAAATGATGTTATAATAAATAAATAGTTTATGTGTTTAAAGGTGTTCGTAAAATAATATATGAATAATAATGAATTGTTTATTGATTTTGTTTGCGCTTAAATACATTGTGTTCATTGATCGGTTAGCAGTAGTCGGTTGACTGATATCTTGGAACTACGATTCCAACAGCATCACACATAAATAGTGATAGTGACTAATCCCAGGAATAAGGAAATATAATAACCACAACAACAACCACTCCAGTACCAGTACCTCTCACACCCACAAAGACAAAGAGCACAATAATTCAACAAACCAAGTCATTCATTGAAATCGGTAACATCATGTTTACTAAAAGAAACTTCGATCTTGCGAATATTAGATATGATGATTTTAGTTATAGTGTAACTTACATTTAACAATGTCTATTTGGAATAATTGAGTAACTAATTAATACTAACATGTATTGTATAAAAGATATTAACCAACATCTCCTTTCTCTCTGCAATAGGATCAATATTGAACAGAGCATATCTTTGGATTATAGGTGACTTTCATCGTGATGATCGACATTAGCTTAGTGGTACTCTTTCGTTCCAAAAAGTTACATAACCTTTTAAGTGCTTTCTTTGGCTATATATCTAACATCTTGGTATCCTTCAGTACATCGACTTGGACAGGTTCTACTCAGTTCTCAAACCTACACATACTCAGTCTCTTCAAATTGCGTTCTGTTGATTTTCTGGTTTTAATTAAATTTCATATCATATTAATAATTAAATAATAAATAATTAATTAAATAAGATATCATAATAACAGAAGGTTATTGAGTGATTATCATTGGTAACAACACAAATTTTTTTAAAAGCACACAGCCCATTTGACATGAGTAAATATTGGTTTATTTATTGAAATAGAGAAAATCAAAAAAAAAAAAAAAAAAAAGATTTATTTTTAAAAAATGAAATGAATTAAAAAACAATATTTTTATTTTTAGTTATCCCTATTAATATGTTAAATAAATAACATAACAACATCAGATCGAAATGGTCTATCCAATATTGAAAAATTTCTTACTCTTGGGAACAGGTTTTCAAAGTCCAAGCGAATAGTGACTATCTACTTTTAAATAGTTTCTCTTCTTCTGTATTGACTCCTCAAAGTTTTTTTAATAGGAATTAAAACTTACCATCACCTATATAGGCTTTATCACCTATTATCTGTTCTACACCTAATAAATTGGGCAAGTTGGTTTGTCTTGCTATAGTTAGGTCGTGGACCGTAGTAAGGACCATCGAGTTTTACCAAACTTCCATTTAGATTGACTATAACTTGATATTTAAAACCATTAGCCTTATATTTACCTTTATTGGTAGTTATAAAAATTTGATTCTTGAGGTTAAATATTAGTTAATAAATTAAAATAAATTTAATCTACAGAGTATTATACCTGAATAAGTAAATTTTTGTGTTTCTCGATCTATTGGTTTTTAATTTCTAGGAATATAGTATCAACTACTAAAAATGATGGTCTGTTTTAGTGAACAACAGGAGGTGTTTTCAATCTCTTTGAAAGATCAAAAAATCACCCATTTTTAAAAAATATTTAAAATACAACTATTAATATATAATATATTTAAATATCACTAAAGTGATATTAATGTAATTATTAATTTACATGTTGAAAGATGATTTACTGAAATAATCACAAAAGACAATATAAATAAGTTTTGTTTAAGGAAGTCGGTAAAATGAATATAAATAAAAATTAACTTAATTCTTTATAAATTTACACAGAGAAACCCGAAAGTTAAGTTAATATCAATTTTTAATATAAATAATTATTTACATGAATTTTTAATCGCTTTACCAAATACCGATATCTACTATGACCAATGAATCAAATGATATATAATAATAATTTTGAAAATTGAGATTTAAAAAATAACATAGTTGGTCCACAGTTTTGATACACTTTGAAAATATGAAGACAATTTATTTTTAGTTTCTTTTATATTATTAAAGATCGAATTTTTGTTTTTTCACGGTGTTATTTTTGATAAAGTCAATTCATATCAACAATTTCCTTTTATAATTGAATATTAAAAGTAAATTCAAAGGTTTTAATCTAAATAAAGTATGTAAACTACACAGTCAATCCCAAATCCCACCCAATATTTCTCTTCAGGTAACTTTGATTTTGAAATCCAGAGTGTTGAACTTTAAAAATAATGGGTGGGATTTTTAAATTGAAAAATTTTTTTATAAAATAAAAATAAGTTTTTATTAATTTTCAAAAATAATATAAAATGTTTCACAAATGTTAACATTTTTATTAATTTTTTTATTCTTAAAAACAAAGTTAAATATTTAATATAAATAAATTCTCATTGTCTCAAATGGATATTTAAATACCATTAAAATCGTATGGTTTAATTTTATCAACATTTTTTTAAAATTTTATCACCAAAAAAAAAAAAAAAAAAATCTAGAGTATTAAACAACAAAATTAATTTAATTTTTTTTATATCTTTTTATTTCTTGCACTTGAAGTATATATTTAATAACAAATATTAACATAAATAATCTAATATTTACTCAAGTCAATTATTTTTTATTCTTTTATTTGATTCCGGAATGAAATTGTGTGTTTTTTTTTTCGATTCTTGAAGTGAATTTCATTGTTTATTTTTGGAACAGAAAAAAAGAATTTTTTAAAAGAAATGGTCCTGAATAAAAATAAATATTATAAATATCATATCTTGATCATCAAAATATTCATTCTAAAAATAAATTAAAACAAACACTAAAACTAAATAAAATATCTTTATATTTATTATCTATCTATCTATATTCTATATTTATCATTAAATCATTATTTTTCATTTTACAATTTAAATATTTTTAAAAATGGTTCAAATTAAAAGATTCTTTTCCAAAATCGGAAATAAAATTCATAAAAAAGGAAATTCATCACAATCATCAAAGAAACAAACTTCAAATAATTTAGAATCTCCAAAATATAATCCAGTTTCAATTCCAACAACAACAATTACAAATTCAGCAACAAAAGTTTCAACACAATATCAATCACAAGTTCAATCAAATTCCAATCTAAGATTAAATTTGGAATCAATAATCAAAGGTATCCAAGAGAATAGAATATTAGAAGTGTTTGATAAGTTCTATCATCAAGATATCGTGATGTATGAGAAAGGTGATTCAACAAATAGAGTTGGTTTTGCAGAGAATAGAAAGGTTGAAGAAGGTTTCTCAAGTAATGCAACCGTACACGAAGCAAAAGTTTTGAAGATCATTGTTGATGCTGATAACACTGCATATGAAATGTATATGGATTTCACATATGGTGGAAATAGAATTCAAAAGACTCAATGGGCTTTCCAACAATGGAAAGATAATAAAGTTATCATTATATTCAAAAAGTAAAAGTTAAACACCAGTAATAATGAATAATAAATGTTTAAATCACCAAAAATCAAACAAATTCATTTGTTATCAATGTAATAGTTTGATGTGTTCAAAATGTATTACTAGTCATATCAATGATCACCCTGATCATTTCGATAAATTTGAACATATTGACGACATTAAAAATTCATTGAGTTCATTGAAATTAGATGATATTATTGACACCACCACCACCACCACCACCACCACAACAACAGCAACTAATAATAATATTAGTAATGACACTGCTAGTAATAATACAAATAATTGTAATAATAGTAATAAATTCATTTCACAAATCAATATTAAACTTAAGTCGATTTGGGAATCGTTAAGATTATCGACTTCTCTCTATCAATCATTAACAACAACAGAGAATGATATCAAACAACACTTTGAACAATTACATCAATATCTAATCATTGAAGAACACAAACTACAGAAACCTATCAGTGATGACAAACATAAAATCACTAATAAAATCGAAAATTATATTACGAATTTGAAATATTTAATAAATGTTATAAATATATTTAATAAAGTAAATAATAATAATAATGGTATTAATCATGATAAGAGTAATAGTAGCAAGGATAATGATCAATCAGTTATTGAAGATACAACATCATTATTTTCAACAAAAACAATAATGGAATCAATAACAACAAATTCATCTCTACAATCATTCATCAATGATAATAACCAAACATTATTCAATGAATATAATAATAATAATTTCAATATTCTCAAAGAGCATTCCTCTGATTCGACATCTTTATTATTAGATATCATTTATAAATACAACAATCAATTTAAATCAACAACAATCACTGACAATAATGACAATTCATCATTATCATCATATAAAATTTCAATCAAACAACTTGATTTCAATCAATTGAATTCAATCATTGAACAATCAATCAAGGTTGATAAGATTGAATCAACATTAAAGCCAACATCAACAACAAAAACAACAACAACAAACAACAATGATAATAAACAAACATATATTTTCGTAACACATCAAAAAAGAGGAGCAACACTGATCAACACATCAAACAACTATTCAATTGAAGAATTACAGTTTGATTATTATTTTAATTATACTGACTCTGCTATTGTTTCAATTGGTGAATATATCTATATATTCGGTGGATATCCAAACACAAATCAAAAAAAATGGCTTAAAATATCAATTAAATCGAAATCAATTGAACATATTGGCGATTATGAAGGAATTAGAATTGATTCATGTATATCAGTTTGTTATGATGGTCAAGATTATATCTATTTAGTGAATGGTAGTGTACAAAATAGAATTGACCGATTCAACATCTTGACAATGAAATTTGAATCATATCATCAATTACCCGGTCAATATGGTCAGCAAGCATCATCAATGATCTTCAAAGGTTCATTATATTCAATATCATACCAACAAAATAAGTTATTTCAATTCGATTTGACAAATAGAATGATAAAAGATCATCAAATTGATATAATACCATACTCGGCATGTAATGATAAAAATGGAAATTTCTTTATTTTGGATACAACAAAAAAACTATTCCTCAAATACAATGTTGAAACAAAACAAACGATAAATCTCAATGATATTCCTCTCATATATGAAACTTATAGATATGTGAAGTATCACCGAGAATCACCAACATCGAGTTTTATTTATTCATTTGCTAATTCTAATGATTATAATTTCAAATATTCAATTGAATCCAATCAATGGGAACCATTCTTTCGAAATATTTCTCCTAATGCCAGATGGATGTGTGGATCTACATCAATAACATTATAATATAATTATTTAAATAAACATGAACCAATAAATAAATAATATATCAATTTCTATTTCTATAAAATATAAAATAATAGAAGTACTCTACTTGGTTTATAATTCACTAATGAAGGTCGTTCTATATGAATAAAACTTTATTTATTAAATTCGTTTTAATATGATTAAATCTTTGTTTGCCTAACTATTAGTTAATCATTTTTAACATCAAACTTGAGGTTATAGTTATCTTTTTGGGTAACTTCTATTTTTATATAAATTAAAAAGATAAAAATAAAATGTTCTATAAATAATAATATTTATCCATACAAAACAAAACTGGCTCCCAACCACTTTCGCCTGCGGGGGTTAATGTGATCTGAGTGGTTTTTTTTATTTTATTTGACTTATGGTTACAAGCAAGAGCCAGTTTAGTTTTGAATAATACAAAAGACTTTAAAGAATTAATTATTTGAATTAAACAAAATATCTTTTTTTGTTTTTTGGGTTATTTTTTTAACTTCTGTTTGTGATCAGTAAGTTTGATTATTTTACCTTATTGGAATAGTTTATTTGTTATCTTTAGTTATGAATAAGTCATTATTTTCAATAATATTTAATAATAAAGTAATAGTCAATTTGATATTTAATCATATCAGTGAAATCACTTTGAAATTTAGTGGTTAAAAAACCTTGTTTGTTGGCTGCTTACAATTATTTAGATTTGTTAAAACAATGTATGGCTGAAAAGACCATCTTTAAAGATTTGTCGGTGTTTGAATGTGCAATCAGAGGTGGTCGATTAGAGATATTCGAGTTTCTGCTCGAGCGCTACAAAATAGATGAAAAGAGTGTAATGGATCTTTATCTTCTACTCAACGATTTCCTTTCGTTGGCATCGAGATACGGTAGAATGGAATTGATTGAATACCTATTGGGTCGATTCACCACGGTGCAATGGGATTTCTACTTGCCTCTAGAGAGATCACCGCATTCCGGTAATTTGGAGATTATGAAACTGTTTATCGACAAACTAGGAGAGAATATTCAAGGACAATGTGGAAATACCTATAACGAAGCAGTGTATTTCGGTCGGATCGAGATGATCAAATGGTTAGAAGATAGTAGACCGGAAGTTATACCAGAGAAGGATACTTTTTTACTTGCGATAATGGTAACCAGATGCCGACCTTTGAATACCTGCTGGAGAAACATGGAGATCTTTTTGATAGTGCCGATGAAGAATACTTGCTGAATGCCTCAGAAACAAGGAATATAGATGCGCTCTTCAAATTGTTAGTCAAACTTGAATGTAAATGCGACTCGTTTGATTTGATTGAAAGAGCTGCAAGTGTTGGTAGTTTCGAACTTATTAAATGGATCCATTCAAATACTACATTTACAAATAACTTGACATATCAAGCTATGGATATTGCCGCGACATATGGGCACCGAGAAATTTTATTGTGGCTTCATACAAACACTACTGTAGGATGCAGTAAAGCTGCATTAGACAAAGCATCGATAAAAGGTCGGCTAGATATTGTTAAATGGTTGAAAGAGAACCGTACTGAAGGCTATACACCTGGAGTCATCAATCTAGTTGCAGCCAACGGGAAATTGGAAGTGGTCGAATGGTATCTAAGTAATACCAATGAGAGATTCAGTGTGGATATCCTCGAAAAAGTTATTCCAGGTGGACATCTCAACATGGTTAAATATCTGCATGAGAGGAATGGTGATGACAATCTCTACCGATTCAGTAGCAATTCCATGGATTTAGCAGCTAAATACGATCAACTCGATATAATAAAGTGGCTGAGTGAGAACCGTACTGAAGGTTGCACAATCAACGCACTCTTATTTACAATTTGCGGTTCTGATAGAGTGGACATCCTCCAATGGTTGACTGAGAATCGTAGTGAGTGCACCCTTGAAACGATAGCAATCAATCATGATTTTATCAAAAAAATCTTCATTCATAATTGTAATAATATTTTAGAGTTTATTCTCAACAAAACATCACTCAACAAGACAGCTATGTCATTAGAGGAACTTCTGTACATTAAAGATGATATGACTCGTCAATGTCCATCATCTTTTGAATCATTATCAGTGTTGGTTGAGTTCATATCAAAACTAGAGATTAAGGAATTAAACGACAAATCTCAGATTTTAAAGAATTCCCCAAAATGAGGGAATAAATCAATTTTTGTGAAAAAATAATAATAATAAATTGATCAAAATTTTAACATTTAATTAAAGGATGAAGTATAAAATATTATCTTTATGGATATGTAAACAGATCTGATGGATACATCGATTAGGGGAATTAACTTATTATTTGGCTCAATTGGAATTTTTTAAAATCAGTTTAACCACTTCTGATAAATACAATAAATATTAATTTTAAAACTCTTAAAGTAACATCTTTAATAATTTTGTTTAAAGCAAATACAATATTTTTAAAAAAAAAAGATGTATTTTCCTTTTGCTGACTTTGAAGAGTAAATATTATATATAACAACAACAACAATTGAAATGATTGTTACCTATGAGTTTATAATAGTTAGTGTCATTGACGTTGGCCATTAATCAGGCTAGTTGGATGATCACCAACCCAAAGTCATGATATATAAACAATATCATTTGGTAAATAGATTGTTTTCAAAGATAGCAATATTATTATATTTCACATGATATGAAAATCTTGTATTCTGATCTGCTCTATCTATATTGTTGTCGAAGCTTAGTATTAGTAATATTATCAACAACCAACCAAATTATTGAAAACTATTTCGATGACCGATTCCACTTCGTTTTCAATACGATAACAATAGTGGCAGTGGCAACAATAACAATAACAATAACTATCTTGTAAACAAAAACTATCTTTGCAGCATAATTAGAAACAATTTCTTTTACAAAAAGATGAGTTGAAATGTTTAACATTTAATTAAAAAAAAAAATAAAAAAAATCCTAAATTACTGGGGAAAAAAATAAAATAAAAGTTTGGATTGTCTTTCGGACAACCCTTTCATTCACTACTTCTTTCCAATTAATTGTTTTTATACACCATTTTCACATCAAATGCAATTACACCAACTATCATACATTTTACTTAAGAACATATTGAAATACTTGGATAAAAATATAGATAGAATCTGTTTAGTATTGATATGCAAACGTTTGTTTGACAATAGAGATCAATTCTTGTATTTCGATCAGCCATTGCCAACACTCTATAGATTCGATCAGAAATGCTGTTTACAGTCGTTCAAGCAACAAATACGTAGATCAATAGAGAATAAATCATATACAACTGCATATTACTTAAATACAACTAAAGAATCATTTTTATCTACTAATACAAAGAATGACGATAACAACAACGAAAACATCGAAAACGACAAAGACAATTCATCTGAATTGAATAATCTAATGCTGAAATATGACTTTGTAATGTTTGGCAGTATGTTTTAAAAAACAGTTTTATTTTAACAATCAATAACAAACAAACTTAACAATCAACAACTATTTAGAGGAAAAAGATTATCTAGATAAAATCGATAGTTATCCTTTTAGTTTACAAGAATTGACTTTGAATGTTAGTGATTTGAATGAACCTGGTGGTTTGTTGTTGCCCAGAAGCGTTAGGGAGTTGATATGCTTCGGTGATTGTAATTCACTGGTGGCAGGCGCGATACCTAATCATATTGAACGTTTGACACTGACCGATTTCACCGGTGTCTTTGAAGAGAATTCACTGCCTTCGTCACTGACACACCTGAAGATGTCGCAGTTCTACAACCGTGTGGTTAAGAGCAATATGCTGCCGGCCAACCTAGAGTACTTGTCATTCCCTAATCTATCGTCGGCGCTAGAGCTTGGCGTGCTGCCGTCGAAACTCCGGTACTTGTCGATCGGTAACAAGTTTCAAGAGAGATTGCAACCGGGATGTCTACCGGATACTCTCGAGGAGCTGCATCTCGGTCAACGCTATAACATTGTTTTCAAGACGTTGCCCAGTTCACTGACGCGTCTCTCAATCAAACACATTGCGATGCTACCGCAAGCCATCGAAGATATACCGCCCGGACTCAAACACCTAAAGATTAGCAGATTCACTGCGGATTTCAATCAATTCGTTATTCCACCCGGGCTGGAGTCACTGGAGATTGAAACGGGTCTGCCCTTTCACTATCAGGAAACCGTGAAGAAACAGGGATTCCTAAAGTTCAACTACCGGAAGAAGGAAACGAAATCACGTTTACCTCAGACCATTAGATCGCTGCGGTTGGGCAATTACTATAATCAATCAACTCCACCCGGTGCAATTCCGTTCGGTGTCAAGGAGTTGGCGCTGGGCGAGACATTCTATCAGCACTTGACGGCAGGTTCCATTCCAGAGTCCGTTGAGAAACTAGAGCATGGTCGATATCTCTTTTCGATAACGGTACCGCCGTCGGTCAAAGAGATACACTATCCCTGTGGTTTGGCATCGTCCGATTTCTTTTTGAATCTAATGAGTGTCCAGAAATATCAAGTGCAACTCAGTACGGATTGCAATTTAACACTCTACAGAGAAAGACAAAACCCAACCGTATTCATAACATTGGATGATCATCTAACCAAAGGATTATTTCTTACACTCAAACAACTTAAAAAACTTATAGACAAACATAGATCACCTATTATTACGTCGCCATGACGATGATTATGATGAAACTAAATATGTAGATATTGAACCTCTTTGATTTGATATTATTTAAGATTATCAAATTAGATAATTTCTGTACCTTTATAATGTAAAATATTAAAAAGATAAAGATATATATTTTGTTCATTTTTTAAATAAATATATATATATATATGTTAGTAGATATTCAATTCAATCAAAGTTGAATTTCCTTCATCTTTTGTCAAAAAAAGGAATAGATTTAATAAATAGATAAATTTGATATAACTTATTATCTGGATTTCAATAAATTATAAATTATAAATAATTTCTCAAAACATAAAAACTTAATCTTAAAGAATAAATGAATCACCAAATCATTTTTGTGTTCAATCGCGACGATTGTTTAAATATCATATTTTAATATATTAAATTGTAAATAATGGAAAAATCTTTATTTATCTATATACTTAGAAATAAAATATTAAAATACTTGATTTTCTATTTTGTTAAAGAAATACATTTACAAAAAAGAATACTGTATGTATTTAAACTAGTAGCTGGTTTGTTTAGTCTAGTTTTTTTATGTGATTATGATTATGATTAGATTTATTAATTAACTAATTGATTCGATTCGACATTTTTGAATTACAAAAGTAGAGTAAAGAATTGGGAAGAGTATTCAAAGAAATATATAAATCTTGTGCACTATGGAAATGTTGATCTGTTGATACAAAAAGTAAAAGAATCACCACTCACTCAGAAAGACGCGCTTAGAGATGACACATGCGATCGGTATATCACACAGGTGGCAGCGCGACTCGGTCGAACTGCAATCGTAAAGTACTTTCAGAAACTCGGCATTTTGGAGGGCAATGAAATCAATCTGTGTCTGATCAACGGACACTTGGAGTTGTTCAAGTACTTGGCGACAGATCCCAATCAAATCGTTTCGAAAGACGCGATGGACTACGCAGCGAAGCACGGCGACATCGAACTGGTTCGCTGGTGTCACGAGAATAGGACTGAAGGGTGCAGTTGGAATGCCATTGACTTTGCCGTGGTCAATAACAACAGGCAACTCGTAGAGTGGTTGTTTGACAATAGGACTGAAGGATGTTCGCATGTCTCATTCGATTGGGCAGCGAGGAATGGCGATATGACTATGATTAACCTTCTGCTCGAGAGGAACAAAACAAACTATACATTCTCTAGAAATGCATTTGTGTTGGCGGCAAAGAACGGTCAAGTAGAGATATTAAAGTACTTGACTGAGAACTATAAGAGACTACAAAGCAGTGTTGAATCTATGAATGAAGCAGCTGGTAACGGTCATCTTGAAGCAGTGAAGTATCTTCATGAAAATAGAACAGAAGGATGCACAAAAGAAGGGTATCACTTTGCTGCTGTTGGCGGACACCTTGATGTGGTAAAGTATCTGCAGCAAAACACAACGGTTGGCTGTCTAGATTCAACGATAAGTTATACCATCAGACACGAACATGTAGAAGTTGCGAAATATCTATTGCAAAACAGAAGTGAACGCGATCAATTGGAACTGGTATTGGCTGGTGGGTTGGGTAACATTGAATTACTCGGCATCATCATATCACAGACGAACCACAACAACTTCCTAAGTGCAATAGAGTCTACAATCATAGAGGGTCATCTCGAAGCATTCCTGTATCTCTATGACAAGGTGGTATTCGATGACACCACAAAAACCTTTCTCTGTCGATGTTTTCTTAGATCGCGATTCATTCATATGGTGGAATACTACTTGGACAATCAGTTTCATTTCGGTAGATTCGAATTGCTCTTTCTCTATCACAGTGAGTTTATGCGATCAATTGATACACTCAGATTGCTGAACAAAAGAGGTTTGTTGACAAAGGAGATACAAGGAAAGATCTTAGAGAAAGCTATTCTAAACGCCTGTCTGCCTGCAATCAGATATATTGTCGATGAATGTAAAGCTGAATTGACTAAGCCCTGTATTGATTTCCTACAGCTTCCGAGATACAAAGATCAATGCGAATTTATCAAAACATTAAACCCCAACCTTAGCGAATTGGATCATATAACATTTGAAAAAGAAGAGAGTAAACCACAGCAACATCAGCCTAGGGTTTCAAGAAGAGAAATGAAAAAGAGTAGATCAATCAAATAATAATAAAATATTGGATTTACTTTAATAACTGATTATTAAAACAAAGTAATTGTTTTGTTTGAATTAAATAAAATAAAAAAAAGAGATAATAATATTAAAGTTTAATTAATATCATTAGTTTAAAAAGTAAAGGGGATTTTGTTGTGTGTTGTTGGTTGGTTGTTGGTTTGTAATCTAAGCTCTTGATAAATGATAAGCATGTGAAATTAAAGTGGAGATGGAACGACTTCTCGATCTAGCGAGATCATCCAGGAGTACCTCTGCTTCATCCTCCATCCAGTCAGACTTGGTCAATTGGAGAACGTAGGTGAGTTTGACTTCATTGTTCTCGAGTGGTTCAAAAACGAATCCACTTCCAAAGCAATCGAGTTGGAATGGCTGGATGTCTTTGTCCATGAGATGATTGTTCATTCCCTTCACGAAAAATGGGATATTATGTTGTACAATATAGATTGGTTGCTTGAGAACCGGGTCTACTGGGGTGATATCTTCAACCCTTCTAACTCTTTTGGTTGGACCGGATGGTTCTTCTTCTTCGTCGTCGGAGGAGGAGTCGTCGTCGTCATCATCGGAATCGCTGTCAGAGTCCGAGAAGGAATCATCAGACTCTTCATTCTCCTCGTTGGCTTCGTCTTCCTTTTGTTTCTGTTGTTCTAAAATGTGCTGCAGTGGTTGTTGTAAATGTAAAATGGTTGGTGTGTTGGTGGAAGCCGCAGTGTGGATGTAGTTGACGGCGTCGAGTTGGTGCGACGGTATCGTTCCAGAAGAAGAGGTGGCAGACACTGCTTCCGAGTTGATAGCTATAGGTTGTGGTGGTTGTTGTTGTTGTTGTTGCTGTTGGCTAATCTTATTCTGAATCATTTCCATTGCATTGGTGATACCGTTATTACTAAGACTTGCCTTCATTGCTTTGTTATTATGATTGACTTGTTTGTTACCGTTATTACTATAGGCAAAGTTATTATTCAAAAGACTATTATTACCACCGTTGTTGGTTGGTGTATTATTAGCTGCACTACTATGATATACACTGTTGACACCATTGATTGTTTGGTCAGTGAAGAACTGGTCGTTCTCGTTTGTGTCAGAGTAGACCATACGTGCATAGGTCATATAAAGATTGCCCATAATCTGTTTGTGTAGAAGATCTACTTTCTTGATGGGCAAGTTATCGAGGAGTTGTCCTTGTTCGTTCATCTCTGGCGCTTTGATAACCATGCCTGTGCAATGACGCAGTGCAACGTCCCACAGAGGAATCTTCTCGTAGTCGATAATCAGTGAGAGCATCATCTTGAGGATTCGTGTTGGTATGGTTCGAACGATACGAATGCAATAGGTGTTGGTGGTGCGCTCCGATACCTGTTGATCTTGCATGACGGTGATCTTCTGGTTGGGAATGATTGTCTTGTCGATGATCGATTGGAAAGCATTGGGAAGACGTCCAGCGGAGACCGGACGAACCAGCGGATCGACGATTGCTACCCATCGGCGACTGTCTATGGCGACTGTTGAACGCAGCAGTTTGAGGCCGGCCGACAATACCGGTGCATAGTAGGAGTACAGCAGGTTGCGAAACTTGAACATCTGCTTGAACGAGTAGGTGCTGGTGATGACACTGAGAATCTGTGAGGGAATCAGCAGCGACTTGTAGAAAGCGTAGGAAAACAGCATGTTGATCGGTTCCAAGTTGGCGTAGGGATCGGAAAAGTATTTATGACAGCAATTGATGGTGCACACCGGCACCAGTGGGAACATTGGTCCCCATTTCGCACGAAACAATTCACGCCAGATGTTGTGATTGGACGAGATCGAATTGAAAAAGTTTGAGATCTGACTGACTCGAGTCAGTGATTGTTCATCGAGGAAACCAAAGATGAATAACAAGATATCATCTGGTAGATCCAATAACTCCAAAGGGTGCTGATTCAGTTGACTTTGGCTAATAATAATAGTTGAAGTATTTTGATGAGGAAAAACACTACTCATCCTACAATCGTATAATTACTTCGAGAAATTGAAATTTGCAAAAAAAAAACTATGTATCTATAAATTATATTATTATTCTGTGAGCTATTCTATGCTATTTCTATTGATAATTAAAATAATATTGTTTTTTTTGGAATTAGTAAAACAAAGTTAAATTAAATGATAAGATTGATTTTAATAGATATAAATTAATTGAAATGATTAATGTCAATATAATTACTATTGTTTTTATTATAGTTTTTGAAATTGAATTGAAAGTATATATATTGTATTGGAATATAAATAATAAAAAAAGGTAAGATTTAGAAAGCTGAGTAAATGCAAATTTGAATGGAATGTGTTTGAAGGTTTTGAATTTTTGGTTGTGTGTGAGTGTGTTGATAGTGTAGTGTGTAGTGGTGCGAGATGATGTTGTGAGATTCATATACAAACTTTTGCATTTAGTTTGGTTTGTGAAATTTAGGAAATCAATGTTGTCAATTTGATGTGATAAACTAAAAATAATTTGTGTGTTATTATAGTTATATTTTTGCGCTGTTGTTATATTGATGTTATTGTAAATATATTTATTACCGAATTCATTCAATTTAAAAATAACATTAACATTAACATGACGATATTTTATTATAGAAATGTAAAAACAATAATATAATACTGAGTGTGTTATTTTAGTGGTGCTGATGATTAGACAGATGAAGATTGTTCGTTTTTTGTAAACAAATAAACTTGAAATGCTTCTTTTTTTTTAATTTGATTAAATTAAGTTGTTTTTAAAATTAAAAAAAAAATTAAATAAATAATATAAAAACTGAACAATTTGAATTGTGACGATTCAAACTAAGATAAAATTAAGTTTTTGAAATTTTTGGGGGATGTTACATTGATATTTAAGTGGATTTCTACTCTGAAAATTCAACAACAACATTGAACAAACATAACAACATCCAATACAAATAAGAGTTGTTTTTTTTTTTATAATTTTAAAAACTGCCAATAATATCCTTTTATAACATCATTTTTTTAATATAACTATTTTTTAATATAACTATTTTTTTTTTTTCCTGTCAGTTTCTTACTTTTTTTTTTTTTTTTGTTTTACTTTTTTGCCTGTATCTTAAATAATTCTTTATCTTATCTAATGTTATTTATCTACCTATCTATTACTAAATAATATCTATGATTCGATTTCTTAATCTTTATGAAAATAATATATTATTATTATGTTGTTGATTATGATGATTATAATTTTTATCTATTACTAAATAAAAATGTTTGCAATTGGGTTGTATTGTATTAAATCTTTTAATCTTATTATTTTGTTTTGTTTTTTACTATCTATCTAATCTTAATTTGATTTTTGTCTTATTCTCTTAATATTAAATTTTTAAAAAATTATTATTACAAAGTCTAATGTTAAAATCAAATTATATGTGTATATGTTTGTTTGTTGGCAGAGAAAAAGAAAAAAGAAACATAGATAGAAAGAATGAGTGACACATATAGGTGGAAATTTAAAAATATTACAACATCATCAAATACCAATATTAGAAATTGAAAGAGCAAGAAAGAAAACCCCAAAAAAATAATGCAACAAATAAAGTTGAATGATGACGATTTTGATATCAAAATTCCCCCTTGTTGCAGTCCCAAATTTCCCGTACTAATTAAGTAAAAAATGTTGCTTGTGTTAACCAATTCACACAAAAATTGTGTTTTTTGTGAGTTTTTTTTTTGAAAAATTAAAAATAACGATTTTTTGTTTTCATCGCTTCTCATTAACAATAAATTGCAAATAAAATAAATTAATTTAAGAGCATTTTGATGAAAGTTGTTTTTTTTTATTTTTGCAAATTTTGATAAACTTTTTCTTATTTCCTTTTTGGTCGAGATGTTTTTCTCACAGGAAGCATCGATGTACTGCAGCAAAAAAAAAAAAAAAAGAAAAGAGTTGGTGGGTGTGGGAACCAAGAGCACCAACAATCCAGACCATCTATCTATTTATCTATCAATCTCCACAGGCTCAACAACATCATCAACCAACTTTGTTTGTGCCAAATTAAAACAATATTATTTATTTATAAACTTTATTTTTAAAAATATAAAATTTAATTTATTTGGTTACAACACTAACTATTTATATTACAATGATGTAGTGTAAAGTAAAAGTTTATACCTTTTTCAAAATCAGTTAAATCATTAGTTTACTTTTCTGGAGCACCAAATATATTATTTATGTTGTTAAATCGCACACACGCAAACGTTTGCGTACGCGCACCTATACAATGTTTAGCAAAAAACAACAACAAACAACAAAACAGAATGATTTCTATGTCATGTGCTTGTAGTTTTTACAGAAAACACCGATCAATTAGATTCCTATCATTATTATTTTGATAGTTGTTTAATTGCCGATTAGGTCGATATAGTTACCAGGTGGTTACGCGTAAAGAAAGTGTTTGCAAATCCATTTTGTATTTTTTTTATTTTTTTTTGTTTGCAAAAAAACATTCTTTATATTTTTGGTGAAGGTTTTGTGTTGTTGGATTTTCTGCAAATTAATGAAATCTATCCATCTAATCTTTCAAGATCTTTGAAACTTTTGTTTATTTGTCCTGAGAAATCCACAAACAACAATAAATGTTATCATCAACATCAACATCAGCATCACATATTTATTTATTGGAACTTTAAGAAAAACCGTTGGTCATATCATCACGTAATTACCTTTTAAAGAAATAGATCAGCAAATTATTACACTTTTTTTTGGAAGGGTTATCTATTTATTTGCACAATCATATCATACTTGAATTACTAAACTAAAAGATTAATGGGTATCGTAGTTCGTACTTTTCAAGAAAATCTTCAACTAGATTTGGGATTTCAAATATTTGAAATTCCAGAATTATAATCCCAATTTTAAATTTCCATGCTAAAACCAATTTAAATCACAAAAAGATATTTTACATTTTATTTTTATGATAAAAAGAAATTACACATATCAAATCTCATAAATTTATCTCAAGTAGAGATAAAGAGTAACCATGAATTTCTTAATTAAGAAATATATAGTGTTATAAAAAAAACAAAAAAAACATAAAAAAAAAACAAATATTTTTTAAAATTTTTTTTTTTATTTTATTTTTTTTTAATTAGTTTAAAACAAAAACAGTATTATTTAGATTTTGGATGATTTATTTTACATATTTATGAATCAAAAAAAGAAATTACAAAAGAATAAAAAAATTAAAAATAATTTTTTAAAATAGATAGTCATAAAATCTTTAAAGATGGATGAAATTCTAATGTTAATATCATAAAAGGCTTGTTTCTTGTTTATTTTGGCAAATAAACCAATTTGTGGTAATTAAAGTGGAAAAGAACAACAGCCTAATGTACCTAAAAGAATAATGTGTGTTTATTTATATTTTTATTTTCATTCCAAATTCAGTAATTTTATTGTAAATTCAAATACGTAATCAGTCACTTAAATATATTTTTATTTTTTTCTACCACCTTTAGAAAAAATAATATATTTTTTTGAGTTTTTACAATTTTCCTATAGATCTATATCTGCCTCTTATAGGAGTAATACCATTAGACTCCAACTATTAAAATCCAAAAAGTTTCTTGAGTTTTAACTTATTTATCAAGTAACAACTTTAAAGTTTTATTTATTTATTATTTATTTATTATTTATTTATTTGTATCAACAACTACAAATTATTTATTTATAAACAATTCATAACTTTAGTTAGTTAATTTATAAATTGAATTCAAAAATCAAATAACGATAAATTGTCCATTTTTTATTTAAAAATTATACAATTGTAAAGAATTAAAAATTTTATTTCTTTGATTAAAATTAATTTATTTATTGATTTATCCATTTGTTCATTAACAAAAAAATACTTTAACAATGTCATCCTCACCACCATATCCAATTTTGAAATCTACAGAATTCCCTGAGGGTTCAATGTCTGGTTCTACAACCGCCGTTCCAACATTCCAGCCATCTGCTTCTCAGTCCACTCTACATGCAGTTGATTCACAGGGTCTCTTTGAGAAGGAGCAGAATCTCATGAGATGGGAAGAAGAGCTGAGACACCGTGAAAGAAATCTGAACCTCAATGGACAAGCTTCTTCCGATGCCGCTGGAAGTGCATCGACTGCCGCTGCACCTGGCCAAGTAAATATGATGACCAACAATCCAATGGGACCAGCCAACTACCCTAGTTTCATGCCCATTACAAGAGTTGCCGTCTCTGAGGATATTCCTGTGCCCAACCAACGTCTCGTTAAGTTCTCCTATGTAGTTTTCTTCTGGACATGCGCTAGTCTGATCTGGAACTTTGTCTGTGGTATTGCTGTCATAGTTTACAGTTCGGTCGGTGATTTCTTCTTGTCGCTATTCTACATGTTAATAGGTATTCCATTTACATTCTTTATGACCAGAAGATTATATAGAGCCGCCAGATCTCAAAAACCAAAAGCAACCTACTCTTTCCTCCTCGGTTACTTTGCTTTATTATGTTTCAACATTATGTTTTTCATTGGATTTAAACATTCTGGTATGCAGTAAGTATTAAATTTAATAACCAACTTAAATATAATCTAAACAAATAGATAATTAACATTTAAATATTCTTCTTATTTCTATTAATAGCGGATTGATTTGGCTCATTTCTCTTTTCCACAATAAGCACAAGGCCGTTGGAGCTCTCCATGTAGTTGCACTCTTCTTCTGGTTCGTAAACTTCTTCTTAGTTGCCGGTATTTTCTTCAAGGTTCTCAGATTGACATCTGCCAAGAAACACAGAGGTGAGATGGATTACGGAATGAAGAGTTACATCAAGAGCAGATAAACACATTCCAAGTCCTCTTTAAAAATAGAATTAAAAAAAAAGAAAAAAAAATAAACTTATTTATAATTACAAATATATAATCTATTTGCTTGTTAAATTTATATTATTTTATTACTATTATTATATTATCGCTTTTTTTAAAGTTATTTTAGTTCTTTCCCAAAATTGGCATGTGAGTGGCAACACCAGTTGAGATGTCGTCGTCTCTCCAGTTGGAGGTGATGGTCTTGGTTTGGGTGTAGAAGTTGACACCTTGCTTTCCGTAGAAATGGGATGAACCAACGAAGGAAGCACGTGAACCAGTGAAAGAGAAGAATGGGAGTGGAACTGGGATTGGAAGATTGATACCGACTTGACCGACGTCGATTTCGTATTGGTATTTACGGGCGGCGGCACCAGAGCTGGTGAAGATGGCAGTACCGTTACCGTATGGGTTGTTGTTGATGAGCTTGATGGCGTCGTCCAAGGTGGCAGCCTTCAAACATACCAAGACTGGACCAAAGATCTCTTCCTTGTAACAGGTCATATCTGGAGTGACGTCGGACAACACGGTTGGACCGACAAAGTTACCCTTGGAGTAGGCCTCTGGGACCTTGACGTTACGACCGTCCAAGAGCAAGGTGGCACCCTCGTCAACACCTCTTTGGATGAGGGTGTGGATACGCTCCTTGGCTTGTGGTGAGATGACTGGACCGAGATCGGCACCTTCGACGGCACCGCAGGTAACCTTTAGCTTTCTGGCACGCTCGACCAACTCTGGAATCCAGTTTTGGGCGTCACCGACAAAGACGGCGGCAGAGAGGGCCATACAACGTTGACCGGAAGCACCGAAAGCGGCACCGGTCAATGCGTCGAGAGTACGCTCCTTGTGGGCGTCTGGCAAGATGGTGGCGTGATTCTTGGCGGCCATGTTTGATTGGACACGCTTACCGTTCTTGGTTCCACGGGCGTGGATGTAGGTACCGGCTTCACCGGAACCGACGAACGAGATGGCACGGATGGCTGGCTCGTCACAGATAAAGTTGACGGCATCTCTTGCACCGTGAATAATGTTCAAGACACCGGCTGGAACACCGGCTTCGATGGCGAGTTCGGCCAAGTACATCGATGCACCTGGGACACGCTCCGATGGCTTCAAAACGTAGGTGTTACCACAGGCGATGGCCAATGGGAACATCCAGAGTGGAATCATAGCTGGGAAGTTGAATGGGGTGATACCGGCGCAGACACCGAGTGGTTGGTTGTATGAGTAGATATCGACGTTCTTTGAGACGTTCTCGACGGTCTCACCCATCATGAGGGTGGCGACGTTGCAAGCGTGCTCGACGACTTCGAGACCACGGAAGACGTCACCCTTGGCGTCTGGGAGAGTCTTACCTTGTTCCTCTGTGATGATGGCGGCGATCTTGTCCATATTCTTATTGATCAAAGCTCTGTAGTTGGCGATGATACGTGAACGATTGGAGACTGAAACGTCTCTCCAAGCTGGGAAAGCATTCTTGGCGGCATCGACAGCTGCCTTCATCTCTTCTTGAGTTGCCAATGGAACCTTTGTAACGATTTCATTAGTAGCTGGATTTCTAACATCCAACCATTCCTTTGTCTTTGACTCTACGAATTTACCATTAATCAATAATTTGGTAGTCTGTACATTGATATAGATGAACAGAAAATTGATAATCAAAAAATAATCATTTTGTTTTTTTTGTTTGTTTTTTTTTCCCAAAATAGTTGATTATAATTATGATTATAAATATACATATATATATATATTAAATGTATAAGTAAATAGATGTGTTGGTTCAATATGTTAGTTATTTCATATATGATACATTATCAACAACAATCTGAAGAAAACACTTACATGAGCCAAACTGAAGGCAGAGGAGTGGAATGATCTGAAACCCAAGTTTGAGACGACAACGTTTGAGAATTTAGAGGACAACATTATTATTTATTAATAGCTTCTCTTTAAATTAAAACTTTAATATAAAATATAATATTATTATAGTTAAAAAGCAAAGAAGTAATATTAATAATAAATTGATATTTATTCAATCTTAAATTTTTATTGACGATTGAAATTGGTCAAGTGTGGAAAAACAAAATTGAAAAAAATCAAAAAAAAAAAAATAAAAGTAAAAAAGAAATTTACAAAAAAAAATTAAAATTTTATAAAATTTCAAAGGAGTCAACATGATCACACAACAAATATTAATATCAAAAATAATTAGTAACTTTATAAATTAATAGACAGGTTTTTTAGAACAGACACACAACACAAATTTGAATGGTATTGTTTTTTAATTTTATGGTGTGTTTTTTTTTTATGTGTTGTAAAATCATTTAGTTTTTTGAAATTGGGAATCGCAAAAAAACCACTAACAATTCATTTTAATGATGTTTTTGATTTTTGCTGATTTTTTTTATAATTTTGGTAAAAATTGTTGTCAATGAAAAAAAACAATGAAACCGTTTGTTACAAAAAAAAAAAAAAAAAAAAAATTACTTTTAATTTTTAATTTTATTATTTTTTTTCATTTAAATAAATCGAATAATATCAAAGTCAAAGTTTTTTTTTATTGACTTGACAAAAACAACCTTTTTATTGCTTTTAAAAAGTCGATTGTTTGGGTTTTTTTTAGTTTTATATTGTTAGATTAGTAATCTTCCATTACCAACCATACCAAAACAAAAAAACAACAACTTAATATATACAAAATATATTTATAAATCTTAATATAAATATATTAATATATTAAATAGATAATCATCTTTTTTCTTTTTTATTGTTTTTTTCACAAAAAGTTTAAAATATATATCTTAAAAACTTTTAGTTTAGATATATAAATATATTCATATACATATATATAGAAAGAAATTAATTAGTTATTAGTAATTAGTTAGTTTGTCAGTCAGTCAGAAAAGTGAAGTGTGTGTGAAAAAAATTCAAAACCAAAAAAAACATAGAGAAAAATGGTTATTCCACAATTTTTTGCAGGTAAATCAATTTTGATTACAGGTTGCACTGGATTTGTAGGTAAGGTTTTGTTGGAGAAGATCGTTCGTGACTTGCCCGATGTCGTTTCCGTTTATATTGTTATTAGAGGCAATGCAAAGGAGCGTTTCGAAGATGACATCGTTGGATCGCGTATCTGGGATGTGATGCGTGAGCGTATGGGTGCCGAGCAGTTCGATCGTTACCTGCGTGGCAAAGTGTTCCCAATTAGCGGTGACCTCCAGAAGGACCAAATGGGTCTGTCGGCGGACGACTTGAAAACGGTGTGCGAGCGCGTCAACATCATCTTGCATTGCGCAGCGTCCATCGATTTCCGTGAGCGTCTCGACAAGGCCATCGAGTCGAATCTCTACGGAACGTTGCACGCCTTCGAAGTGGCGAAGCGCCTGAAGAACCTGATCGCTTTCGTTCACTGTTCCACTGCCTACGTGAATTCCAACCGTGAGGGTTGGCTCGACGAGGAGTTGCCAGTGTTGGATTTCAACCCGGAGGAGATGGTCGAGTTGATCATGAAGCAGGATGTCGCCAACATCGACAAGATCACACCAAACTTGCTCGGTGCCTACCCAAACACCTACACATTCACCAAAGCCATTACAGAGCGTATCTTGGCGTTGAAGCGTGGTGATATTCCACTGTGTTTTGTGCGTCCAACCATTATTGGAGGTTCGTTGAAGGAGCCAGTCCCAGGTTGGGTCGACTCTGTCGCTGCGGTCGGTGCAGTCATGCTCTATTGTGGTGTCGGTCTAGTTCAATTCATGAAGGGAGATGGACGTATGGTTGCCGACATCGTTCCAGTCGACATGGTAGCCAACGCAATGTTGGCAGTTGTTCCATCGATCGCCAACCAAAATACATTACAAATTTATCAAGTAATTATCACAGACAATGGAAATTAGATATAACCAAATTTAGTAATTAATATAATTCATTCAATCAAATCAATCAACAATATATATATAGGTTGGTACAAGTCATAGAAATCCAGTTGCATGGAATACAGCAGCTCATTATGTTTCTGAGTACTGGCGTAATCATACACCAAAGAAGTCGATTGCTAGATCATCTTTCAATTTCCATACCAATATTATGATGTACGAAGCACATTTCTTTATGAAGTACGGTATTCCATCGGTGTTGTTGTCACTGATGTCGACACTCACCGGCAACGAAGAGACGAAAGCCAAGTCCGAGGCGTTCAAGAAAATGACAAAGGCAGCACGTCTCATTACAGATACATTCCAACATTTCACAGGTCACGAATGGGTATTCTCTGTCACCACACTCGAAAAGATCTTCCAGGAGGTCTTGGACGCAGAGGATCGTGTTCGTTTCAATTGCGACGCCGCCGAAATCAACTGGCAATCCTATTTCTGCTATTTCTGCTATGGATTGCACAAGTACGTCTTGAAGGAGGAGGGTGTTCGTCCACCAACTGAGCTGCTCAATAATTCGCTCATCACCAAGTCCGACATGAATCAATCCGGTCTGCTCCAATGGATTTTCGCTGATGTCTCGTGGGCCTACACATCGTATCGTCACGTCACTCAGACTCCACTTCCACCACGTGCACCCGTGGAGATCCGTTCACTCGTGATGAACTCACCACGTGTCCAAATGGCCATGGAGAAGGTATCGCGTGAGGAGGGTGTCCTCGTCTCGGAGATCGAGAGACGTGCCGCTCAAATCATGGATAGAATGCAGTCGAATCTCAACATTGTTGTGGTTCGTGTCATCGGTTGGTTCCTCAAGAAGGTATGGCGTAAGCTCTACCAGGGAATTCACGTCGACGAGAAAGGTATCGAGCAGATTCGTGCCGCCATTCAAAAGTCGCCGGTCGTTCTCATCCCCACCCACCGATCGTACATCGATTTCCTCATCATCTCTTACATCTTCTTTGAGTACAACCTCCCACTGCCACACATTGCCGCCGGTGAGGATTTCCTTGCTATCATTATCGTGCGTTGGTTCTTTAGAAACGCCGGTGCTTTCTTCTTGCGTCGTTCGTTCCACGGTGACGCACTCTACTGGGCGATCTTCTCTGAGTACGTCCAACGTCTGATTATCGACAATCAGCCCGTTGAGTTCTTCATTGAGGGTAAGCGTTCGCGTACCGGAAAGTCACTCTATCCAAAGATGGGAATGTTGTCGATGATTGCCAATCCATTCTTTGAGAACAAGGTGCACGATGTTCACGTTGCACCGATCGGTATCTCCTACGAGAAGGTTCTCGAGGGTGAGTTGTACTCGAATGAGATGATGGGTGAGTCAAAGACAAAGGAGTCGTTCAACGGATTGTTGCGTGCCACCAAGGTTCTCAATATGAACTGGGGACGTATCAACGTTGTTTTCGCACAGCCAATCTCGCTCAAACAGTACACCGACAACTTGACTCGCGATATGAGTTCGGTTCGTACCACTTTGCCACCATCACCTCCAGCAGCCGTCGCCAGCAGCAGCTCGCCAAACATCGCTCCACCAACCAGCGGAAACATCAGTGAAGGTGACTTTGAGAACTTGTCTTCCAACGCCGGAAACACCAGACAACCCGGTGCATCGTTCGATGCTTTCAACAATGCCGACGATCGTAGAATGTTGATTCAGAATCTTGGTTATCAAATTGTTGCCGATCTTCAAAAGTCAGCGATCGTCACCACAACATCGGCTGTTGCCACCATCCTTTTGACATTCCGTCGTGGTATCAGTCGTGACGAACTTATCAGCAAGGTCGAATGGTTGCGTGAAGAGATCTTTGCTCGTGGAGGAGATGTTGCTTTCGAGGGTCCATCCGACGCACTCGTTGACCACTCCTTGAAGCTGCTGAGCAACTTGGTCACCAAGCGTAGAAACATGTACGAACCAGCCGGAGGACAACACACTATCAACTACAAAAAGAACATTCTCGTACTCAATTTCTATAGAAATCAATTGCTCCATCTTTTCTTATGGGATGGTTTGGTATCATGTGTATTATTGTCATTAAGAAATAGATTATCAGCAGCTACAGCAGGATCATCGGCAGCATCAAAGGAACAAAACGAATCGATCGATCAACAATCACTCTTGCAGGATGTTCGTTTCCTCTCAAAGATCATGTCCACAGAGTTTGTTAACAAACCGGGTATGGTCACCGATGAATTCCTCATGACTCAAATCGATAAGATGGTTTCTCGTGGATTGATTGCACGTCAAGTCAACGGAGAGTCGATTCGTTACAGCATCAAGAACGAAGCGATCGTTGGATTCATTGGAAATCTATTCTGTCCGATCATCGAGGGTTACATGGTTGCTTTCCTAACATTGTTCTCCATCCAACCGGAGATCACCATCAAGAAGAATCAGTTGCTCCAACGTATGGGATGGTTCGCCGAGAAGATGTACGAGGAGGGCAGTCTCAACTACTACGAGTCGTGCTCGATGGAGTTACTCACCAACGCCACTACGCTCGTCACCGAGATGAAGGTAGTCCAAAAGAAGAAACACACCGAAGTCGTTGGTAAGCGTACCACCCGTCAGAACAACAAGAAGGAGCGTAAGCCAAGAAGAAGCGAACGTAACCAAGAGCCAGAGGAATACATCCAATTGTTGCCTCCATACCAAGAGAAAGAAGGACAGCTCCGTACATTGGCCGAACGTCTCTCCAGCTTCAGAAAAACACTTCCAATACGCCATCAAGTTAGTGATTTAAGAAGAGCAATCGTTGATGATTTCCCAATTCTTTCAAAACTTTAAAAAAACAATAAAACAATAATAAAATACAAAAAGTTAAAGATTTATAAATAAACTATTTTATTTCTCTATTTTTCTTTGAACTTCTCCTTGATATTGTTGTTTTCTTTGTATTTTTAGATGGTGAAGGAGATGATGATTCAGGTAGGTCCAATGATTTAAGATAATTATTTATATAAATAGTTGTGATATAGAAATGATAGGATAACATTCTCTTTTTACTTTTTTCATTGATATAATTTTCTAGAGGTCCAACCGATTCCTGGAAATGTTTTAATCCCGGTAAATTGTCAGCAATCAATATAGCATAGAGTAACTTATCAAGTCGTACCAGTTTCGATTTGATCAGTAAATCTATCATATCCACTTTTGAATAGTACTTTACATAGTTTGTTACTTTGTAACTTCGAATATCGAAACCGCCGAACAAATCGAGATGATCAAGATAGTATTTGAACATCTCGCCATGTCCACTGAATACCAGCCGCATTGCAACTCTCACCGGATCAACCACTATCCTACTATACGCATAGAGAAAGGTATCCATCTTTCCAGCGTCGATAGTAAGCTCCAAAGTAATTATATTTGGTACGTAGCGGTAGTGTTCGATCAGCAGCTGTGCGGTGCTCATATCACCCATGACACAGGCAGATGTCAACTCTGAATGGTCACGTTCACCTCTATTGTCCAGTAGGAATCTAACGACTTCCTGTTGGCTGCGTCTTATTGCCAAGCTAATAGTCGAGGAAAGACAGCCCACAGTGCTATTCTCGTGGAGATACCTAACAATATCCAAATGTCCGGAAACAGCTGCACAGTGCATTGCCATATTGGATCCACCTTCTCTCCTGTGTGTCAGCAGATGTTTAATCACTTCCAAATGACCATTGGCAGCAGCATTATCGACTGCATCGGTAGTACATTTCAAATCGGGGAAGTTCACTCTCAGGTATTCGAGAACTTCAAGTTGTCCTTGTTCGGCGGCCAAATCAATTGCTTTGGTCGTAAAGTTATGTACATTGTTATTCTTGACCAAAAGCATTTGTAACATCGGAATATTACCATTTCTAGCTGCCCAATCAAAAGCAACGTGTGAACAGCCTTCCGTTCTATTCTCGTACAACCATTGAACAATCTCAGTATTGTTGTTTATGGCCGAGTAGTCGATTGCCTTATAACTACAACCTTCACTCCTATTCTCATGAAACCATTTCAACATTTTTAGATCGCCAAGTCTTGCGCAATTGTCCATTGCATCGACGGTTACCGTTTGATGTACTTCATCCGCTAGATACTTGAACAACTCTAGATTGCCACTGTTGACACAGATATTAACTTCATTACCACTTAGATCTCCACGTCTTTGAAATAGTTTAACAATATCCAAGTGACCTCTTAAAGCAGCCAATTGTGATAACTTCTTTTCTTTGCTTGATATCTCTGTTTGTTTCAATGATTTCTTTAATAAATCCGTATAACCATGATATACCAAATTATTTTTACTTTTACTATAAACATCCCATTTCTCAGCTCTAATTATATAAATATGTGATTATACACAAAATAATTCCAACCAATAAAGTTATTATTAAATGATATTTATATATTTTAATAACAATAATTTTATAAGTTGATAAACTGAACTTACTTTATATCTTTTGCTCTGTGAATATAACTAATATAATAGAATATCAGTTGTTTCAATACAATATTATGAATAACATAAGAGAATAGTGATTTTTCCATTCACTACATTCAAAATCAATAAGTTATTATTATTTAATAAAAAATATGAATGATTTAAATTAACTTGTTAATTATGAATGCAATAGTACTATTTCTAAGTATTGATACAACTATTTATTGATTCCATGATTTTTCTGTGATTTTTAGCAAGTAATATTTTTTTTATTTTTGGACTAAAAACTTTAACCTAAGATATTTATTTATTTAAAATTAAATCCTAATTGTAATTTTTGTAATGACAAAAACTAATTTGTTGTTAAATATGTTATAAATTTTATGTTTTCAAAAGAATTTTATTATACTGGTATAAATAAATATAATTAAAAAATGAAATAACCTTAACCCTGTAGTTTTAGTTAAAACCACACCGATACCATCAGATATTTAGAAATTTGAATATCTAAAAAGTAAAAAAATATTAAATATCAACTCTGATTTCTCTTAAAAGATTGGTTCAAGTTAAAAAATAAAATATCTAAAAAAGTTTTATGTAAAAAAATAAAAAATCCCAAACCTGGTATCGGCATGACCAAAAATTTGAAAATTCACATTTTTATAGAAATTTATCTCGACCTGGTGGGTTCGTGTGTCTCTTGTTTTAGTTTTGGATCTAGTTGTTTCAGATCTATTTAAGGAGAGATTGAAGTGAGCCCATTTTTTTATTTTTCAAACTAAAAAACAACTTATCTTACAACAAACATATATTTATTCACAAATTTAAACAAAGAAATAATGTTTAGACAATCATTATTCTTTTTAGTATTATCTGTTATTTTGGCAACAACCTATGCTGGTTACACTTGTCCAAAGCCATGTTATGGAAATATGTGTTGTTCAATTCCATCAGATAATCAATATTATTTAACTGATTTCTGTAGGTTTTAATTATTATTATCATTCTTTGTTTTGTTTAAAAGAATAACAAATAAAATACTAACAAAAAACAACTAATTAGGTGGTTCACAATCTGCATGTGGTCCAATTCCAAGTTGTTCTGGTGGTAAATACTTTACTGGTAAGTTTGTTCTCAAAAATAATAATTATTACAATTATTTATCTTTTTTATTTAAAAAAATAGCTGATGCACAAAGATTTGGTTGCAGTAAATATTTGAATGTTTGCCGTAACTCCAATAAGAAATGTATTAAAGCTCAAGTTATCGACTCTGGTCCCGCTATGTGGGTTGAACAAGTAAGTATCTTCAAAAAAAAAAATGAAAAACCATTCATATAACTGTTTTTTTAACTCATTACCTCCTATTTGTTTGTTATTATTAGAATGCTGGTCGTGCTATTATCGACGGTTCACCACAATTGTGCAAAGATCTTTTCGGTGCTAGCTCATGTGGATGGAGTGATAAGTTCTCGATCACCGCTACCATTGCCAGTGCTAAAGACACCAGACCATTGGGTCCATTCAATGTCACCGATGCTGAATTCGCTCAAATGTTGGTAGACCACAAAGTTGAATTAGAGTCATGTATGGCTTCAAACGAATGTGCTGCTCAAGAGTAAAAAGTAGTGTTCTTTTCTTTTTGCAAATTAAATAAATATTTGATGTACAAAACAAAACAAAAATAAAAACATATAATTTAATATCATAACATATACTATTAATAGTACTTGAAAGTATTAATTCAAGAATATTAATTTTTTTAACTAGTTGAATTTTGAGATCAATCGTTTTCATACCCACACCCACTTTACGAATTTCATGACAAAAACCAAAAAAATAAAGATGTGGTTTTTTTTTGATAATACCAAAAAAGTTTTAATTGTTTTTTTTCGTTCAAAGTTATTTTTTTCTCAATGATTGTTGTTAATCAGTTAACTAGATAGGATAGGAAAAAGATAATAAATAAAATTAAAAAAACATAAATCTTTTTTATAAAAAAAGAAAAGAAAAATGAGTGATTTAAAGAGAAATAAAGATGAAGATATAGAACCTTGGTTAATTAGAGGTGGCGATGGAGCTGATTATCCACTACCACCACCACCACTAGGTTTACCTTTACATCCACCACCTAGATTCCATCCCTATGGTTTACCTCTACATTCGTCACCTCCACTACAAGCACTACCACCACCTCCCATATCACCGTTATCGCCACATCTACATCCACATCCACATCCTTACTTTCATCCACATGCTCATCCACACGCTCATCCACATCCACATCCACATGATTTCGGACACGGACATCCTCATCCACATGCTCATCCACATCCACATCATCACGGTCATGGTCATGGTCATGGTCATCATCCATTTCATCATCATGGACATGATCACCACCACGATCATCATGATCATCACCATGGTCATCACGGTCACCACGAACATCATCATAATCATCACAATCATCACAACAACAACGATCAACATGAAAGAAGAAGAAGTGGAGATGAAAATATTGATAAAATATCACCTTCTATTAAAGAAATTACAGAAATTCAACAACAACAAGAACAACAACAAAAGCAACAACATTTTAAAGAACAAGAGCAAGAATTACATAAACTAAGTCTTGAAAAGATAAGAGCAAGAGAATTGGTCAATGAACTATTGAAGGATCTGCCGACAGAAAAGCCAATTGGAAATATCGCAACACAAAATGTAAGAAAACAAATCAAATCAAACAATTTATATCCAATCAAATCAAATCGAATCAAATTAGAAACAAATTAGATACAAATAGAAACACAAATCAAAAAACTTATTCAGAATCAATCTAATATAAATATATCTTGGTATAAAAATTTTATAAACAACACCTTTACTTTACACACAAATTAAAAGCTTGACCTTTGTTTCCTGCTAGACTGTACTGCATCTATGCAACCTTATATCGACCGTGTAAAAAATGATATAGCTTTACTCTACAATAACATAGTTGCAAAGTTTACCAATCTCGATTTACAATTCGCCGCTGTCTGCTATAGTGATTTCGATCGTGGTGATAAAAGAACTTCATCTCTGCCATTTACAAAGTAAGTGCCACTACCTCTCTTTGTATCATTTTTATAGATACATAGCTATCAATATTCATCATAAATTTATGATCTTAATTTTTTAGGTCAACGAATGAATTTATGATGTTCTTATCCAATGTTGTAGCGGCTGGTGGAGATGACGGTCCGGAGGATGTATTCGGTGGTTTCAAAGTTGTTTTCGAAAATACTTGGAGAAAACAAAGTATAAAGTAAGTAGATTGATTGATTACAGGTATTTTATTTGATTTATCAATAGCTATTAACCATATATATTTATAGAGTTTTAATACATATATGTGATGCACCATGTCATGGAAATCAATATCATAGATTTCAAGATAACTATCCAAATGGTGATCCGTTTGGTATTACACACGAACAGGTTGTAGATAATATTTGTAGATTCGACTTGAATTACTTCTTTGGCTATGTGAATATCGATAGCACCTCCAGTATGATACACATTCTCAGTCAGACCCTCAAGATTCTGAGTAACAATCAATTGCAGATCAATAGTTTCGATGCAAAGGATATTCAATCACTTAGTGACAATGTATATCGTGCCGTATCTGAAAGTATACAAAGACGACAACAACAACAACACAAACAACAAGATCAACAACAACAGCAACTACAACAAAAACAATTACAACTACAAATACCAAAAGAGATTGATAATAATATTGATAAAGAGTTACCCGATTGGAGTACTATTAGAGAGGTAAGAGTATATCAAAGAAAATTCCAACTACCCAGAGTATTATTTGAATGTTTAGAACCAAACTTTGAAATGAACATTCAAGAGATTAAATGTAATCTAAAAATTGCACCTAAACCTTTTGCTAAAGGAACAAAGTAAGTTATACGGTTAACAGCAATTCAATTAGTGGTCAAACATCATTATTAATTAATTCATTCTTTAGACGATATTCATATTATGGACACAATGTTACGAACAACAAGCGAGCAGTACTTAAATTATTTATAAATGAAGCCGATACCTCTAGAGGAAGAAGAAGACAATACTATGATTATATGGAGACACAAACAATAGCAGCAAAGTTTGCTTTTGAATTTAATAGAGAATTTGTAAGTTATCATTATTATCATTATTATATTAAGTTCATTTTATTAATATTAACAACATTGTTTTTATTGTATATATATAGAGAAAGGATGTTATTACTTTTGGTGTTTCAAAGGTTATAGAAGGAATGGATAAAGATATTTATTATGGTTTAGAAACATTTTATGATGGTGATTATGAGAAAGTATGTAAACAACAACAACAACAACTTGTGTTGTTAATAAAATTCTAATTGTTATTAATAATTCATTTTAAATACAGTATAATTCAGTAGTTGGATGGAAGAATCATAGTTTAGAACCTGTAATACAGGCATTCTCTCATTGGACCTATGTCATTTCCGATAAATCAACGATAGTAGTCGATCTTGAAGGTGTGGTAACAGATCGTGGTTTAATTCTAATGGATCCTGTGATACACTCGATACATCTCAAAAGATATGGCACAACCAACCAAGGTCAACAGGGAATAGATAACTTCTTTAAGACTCATACTTGTAATCAACATTGTTATGATATGCGATTAACTAAATCAAAACCATAGAAGTAAAGTAATAAATTAATAAATAATAAATATTTATTTTTTTATTAAATATGATGATGATAATTTTAGAACTTTTTGATCAAGCCGCTAGCGAATTTCCATTTTTAAAAATATAAATAGAGGATATATCTACAAATAATAATAATGACATGTTAAATAAATCACTTTTTACTTTAGTTTTTAATAATTGTTATTTGAATAGATTAATATTTGATAGTGTTAGCTCGATATCAAGTCTAAATAATAGATTACATTATAGATGGAGTGAGGTGATCAATAAACCGTTGGTGTTGGCTTCACATGGATATTTCGATCTATTAAATCAATGCCTTAGTAGTTTGGATTGGATCTTGAGTCACTATGAAGTATTTCAGTTGATGAGAGCTGCCATTATATCCAAGAGCATAGATACTGTAGGGTGTTTGATTGACAGATTCTATGACGGAAGTGACGATCTCTTTCTAAACAAATCGTTGCAACTCTCTTCATTTTATGGTTGTTCCGTAGTCACTTTGTATCTTCTCGATCGATTCAAGATTCAGTGGAACTTTAATAGTGTAATGGAGCATTCTATATGCACAGATAATTTCGAACAGTTGAAATTCTTTGTTGCTCTCGCAAATAGCAGTGGTTATACAAGCTCTGATGATAACATCCAAGCTCATCGAGGTATATTTAATTTGGCCGCTAAAACTGGTCGAATAGACATGATAGAGTATTTATTAATTCATAGACCTCAAGATTTAAAATCAAGTGATATGTATACACATGCTAAAGAAAGAGGACATCAACATGTAATAGATTATCTAATCTCAAAAGGAATTACTAATATAAATAAAAATAGCGACAGTAGTAATAATAATAATAATAACAACCAAAGTTAAAAGAATAGTAATATTAATAATAATAATATGTAACAAATTTTTAATTTTAATTATTTATTTATAAATAAAAATGATTAATTAATTAATTAATTATCATTTCTTTTTTGATGACGATGAAGATGATGATGATGATGATGTTGCGAAAAATGGATTATTATCAATATCGGTATCTCCACCACCAAGAGCTTGAAATCGTTGCATAGCACGCTTTCTTGTGATGGTATGATAGTCATCACCCGGTAGAATTGCGTATTTCGAATCTTCGTTGGTCGATCCTAGACCTGCACCCGCTGGTCTTATTGCCAATTCAATCGGTGCATTGTTGTTGGTGCCGCCGTTCTTACCTAATGATTCATCGGCTTTCCAACCGGCTCTCTTTAGCAGTTTATAACCTATGCTATTCTCACCGAATGGATCGTTAACCTCTTTCTTTCTCTTCTTGTCTTCCTCTTGTTGCTGTTGTTGTTGCTGCTGCTGTTTGGATTGTTTGTTTCCGGTTAGACTGCTGATATCTACACCATCCTTCTTGGCTTTCTCTAGATTTGTCTATTAATGTTTGTTGTAGGTAGTAGTAGTAGTAGTTGATAAATATAGTAGTAGTAAAGTAGTAGTAGTTAAGTTTTAAAATTCAAAAAAAAATCAATTCGATTGGGTAATTGTTAGTGTATGATTTTAAAAATAGTGTAGATCTAAATAAATCAAAGGTCATTACTTGATGTAACTTGGACATCTTTTCATGCTTATCCAGTGCGTCGTACGAAGGGAACTGTCTATCACAGAGTCTACAAACGATGAGATCTGCTTTTGTTTGTTGTGCTGGTGGTGGATGTGGTTTGTTGATTTCCTGTTCGATCTGCTGATTAATGAGTACCGCTGCTTTGTTAATGACAGGTGCAACTACTTTAACAGGTTGAGCAATCTTCATTGCAAATTTAATTGGTGCAGCTGTAATAGTAGTAGTTGGTTGTGTTTGTGTATCTTGTTGATCTTGTATCTGCTGCTTCTGCTGTTGTTGTTGTGATTGATCAGGATCATATTGATCGAAATGTTGTTGTACCGTAGTCCAACCAGATTGTTGTTGTTGCTGTTGTTGCTGTTGCTGTTGTTGTATCAAGTGTTGCTGTACAGTATACTCAACCATATCCAAACTAGTAGCAATTGGTGCTTTAAATAGTTTATCATCGGCATTCATTGCCTCTGTTAATAGTTTACCTTTTTGATTCCATTTTTCAATCTCACTGTCCATCTATTATTATTAATAGAAGTTAATATAATGAACTATTATAATGATAATTGTTATTAATATATTGTTTTCAAACTTACCTTTTTAATTGCAGAAGATCCACTTATCTTTTGACCAGTTGATTTCTTTTTGGTTTGTTGTTGTTGATTTGTAAAATTAATATTATTATCATTTGTTGACTTTGTTGTAGTAGAGTTAGAAGTAGAAGTAGTGGGTGGTTTACTTGGAGTAAAAGGTTGATATTCGCTAGTTATCGAATTATAATATAGATAGGCTTGTTTAGTTGTGTCATAGTAAAAATAAACTTGTGCAATAACATCGAAATAGTATCCAGAGGTTGAATTATAATAGAATCCTGTTGTTGGATCGATTACACATCCTTCAGGTGCATTATTATTATTACTACTACTATTATTATTATTGCTATTATTGTTGTTGTTATTAACCCCTCCACTATTTTTATTAGTAGTACTACCACCACCACCAAAACTATTTGTCCACTGTACATATTCCGATGCAGAAATACCTGGTGCCAACATCGATGTACTCTTTCCACTTGGTTTCTCAGACTTTACATAGTTGATTCTCACCGATTGATTATCAATTATTAAATTACTACATTTACTCAATGCCGTTGATGATTCCTAAACAATAATAATAATAATGATACGAATTGTATGTTAATATGCTATAATTATCATTGTTTACTTATGTTTTCAAACATAAATATTACTACTACTGACACTTAATGAATTGAATTCTAAAAATGCAATTGCTTTTGGTAGTCCTGGTTTCCTTACTAATCTAATCTCTCTTGGTACCAACTGACTCAGTTCATAGAGTGTATTGTATAGCTATTTGTTTTAAGTTGTTTGTTTGTATAGAAATGAAGTGAAGGGTAGGGTAGAGGATAGTAGTGATAAAGTATATCAAATAGATTATAGGTTAGTATGAATGAATTGTACTTTTGCCAAGTATAATACAATAATATATTATCATAATATCCTATTGTATTAATATTATTATTATAAAGTGGAATTAATAGGCACCGTATCTTCAGTTGTATTTGTATCGAGATCTCTTATTATCAGTGCAGTGGCGGGTGTATCTTCATCAGTTGCAACATTGACATGTGATCTCAATGTAGGATTCAAAGGAATTGCTTCATTACAATTAAAACATTGTTTTCTCCATGTGAAATTAAGTTTATTACACTTTTTTTGTTTTTATTGTTATTATTAGTTAGTTTTCTTAATTGTTAAGTTGTTATTGACTCATTACTATTTACTTACATTATCACATAACCAATCTTGTGAATTGTTTACATTGGAGGATGATGATGAAGATGATGTTGATGATGATGACAACGATCCTGCTGATATACTATAGTTAACCATAATATCTTTGCCGTCGATGTTCAGGCGATTCGGGGTGGTGTTAACATTGGTTAGGAATTCAGTGGCGGTATCGATCGTTGCAAAAGTAACGAATGCAAAACCTCGTGATTCATTGGTGTGTTTGTCGAGCTTGAGTGATACCGATTCATAGATACCATACGGTTTAATCGAATCTATAATCTAGATTATTTATTAATGTCATAATATTGAATTGTTGTTTGTTAATCATAAATATAAACACATCACTAATCCTTCTAATCATCATCTCCAACAATGATTTGAGAGTATATTTTGTTTTAAAACAAAAAATATAAATCTATCTATACTTTTTCTTCTTTAGTTTCAAATGATAAACCTCTTAATATTAAAGTTTTACATGGTTCTATATTGTTGTCTCGATCCAGATCATCGTATCTTCTTCTCTCTCTATGGTCTGATCCTCTGCCATCCCTCCGATCTCTACCATCTTTGTATCTATCTCTATCTCTTCTATCATCTCTATCTCTATCTCTATCTCTATAATCTCTACTATCTTTATTGTATCTTTCTCTATCGCCACCACTTCTATCATTTCTATCTCTTTCTCTACTACTATAATGATTATGATTATCTCTATTACTCTTTCTATCTCTATCTCTATTGTTATTGTTATTGTTATTATTTGTATCAACTATATTTGGATTATAATCATCTTCAGTTTCACCTTCTTCCAGATCATGATAGCTGACCAACTGTTTATTTGGCATCAATATTGAATTGTTACCATTATTATTATTATAATTATAATTATCATTATTATTATTGATATTTATATCATTAATTTCTTTTATGCTAGCTGATGTTGGTGAGTATTCACCGTCATCCGATAATTCACCTTGCTCCATTATTATTATTATAATAATATAAAGCTGCTTAACTGACTTACACTCGAGTGAAATGTATTATTAAGATATAAAACTAGTAGTAAAAAAAAATAGTAAAAATAAAAAAAAATGTTTTTAAAAAAAAAAAAAAAAACTTAATGTTTGATATTAATTATTTATTTATTTTTTTGAACCAACCCTTTGCACTCTTTAATAAAAACAATACTTAATAAATAAATTATATAACATTTAAAATCTACATAGATTTATTAGGAAATTTAAAATGTAGCAATTAAATTCAATATTATAATTAATAATGCAATCTCTATACACAGAGTTTTGTTTATTTTTACTTTACTTTTATTATCATTGTTATATAATAAGATTATAAGATTATAATAATAATGAATAAAAGTGTAAATAATAATAATGGAATTAAAAAGAATAATAACAACAACAATAATAATAATAATAATAGTAATGATAATAACAAAAATAATAATGATGATAATGATGATGATGATAATAGTAATGATAATTTAAAGATAAAAATTAAAAAAATACTTGTTAATACTGTAAAGAGCTATGAGATCAATAAGAATATAGATGAAATTACGAAACTTTATCAAAAAGATAAAGATACAGTTTATTCAGTGTTGATCGATTATTTAAAGTTGGTGGTGGAAAACGGAAGAGTGGTGAATAATGATGATAGTGACGATACAACTAATAGCAATCAGAATAAACTATTGTCATTCTATGCAAGACTATCGGTTTCATTGTCATTCTCAAATACATTACTGAAAAGAGTTTCGAAATGGTTAAAAAATAATAATGATCAATTACCATTCCTCTTTATTTTACCTAAAATCATTAAATCGATTTTAGATCTTTATAAATCATCAACATCTACATCTATATCAACATTAACAAACAGCTTTATAAATAGGTAAGTTGATAAAATAAGTTATTCATTAATTAATTACTAATTTTTATAAAATAATAATAATTATTGTTATTAGTAAAAGATTGTTCAAATCGATTTTTAAAAGATTGAACGATCAAAGATTACATAAATATGATTGTATTAGATTGGTTAGTTTGAAAGCATTGATTTCACTTCAGAGATTTGAAGATGAGCGGTTGGAAGTTACCAATCTATTGAATGAGTCGATCAAGTTGGAAATTGATAGTCATAGATACTATATCGAAAAGAATATGTTAATATCAATCAATTATTTAGATAAATTCCTTTTAAATATCAACAACAGTAACAACAACAACAGCAGCAAACTGACTATAGATGATAGAATCAATATCCTCAAGAGAGTCAGTCAATTCTCATTGGATGACATTGGTTTACAATCTAGATTGTTACTGGTGAGTGATGGTATCTTCGATTGTAGTAGTCCTCAACATTACAAACTGGTAAAGAATTTTATTATCAACACTTGGTTGAAAGAATTGAATTTAGATATTGTCAAAGTAAATATAATATATATTTATATTATGGAATAAAACAAACAAACTAACTAACAAACTAACTTTATTCTTAAAGTTAATAAGTAGTTTGAATGTAACAGAGAATAGTAAAGTTTGTAAAAAGATATTGTATAGTTTGTTCAACGATGGATACTACCCAGATACCAATGAATATTTGAATCTTGAAATTGAGAGTGTTGATCAACATACTCCATCTTCTTTATTTTGTTGGAGACATTTCATTGATTTCACAAGAGATAATATTAGTGTGAGTTTAAATTAAATTAGACAATGCCTCAATTAATTTTATTCTAACTATAAATATATTAAAAAAAAAGTTGGACGGATTGGATGATATTTTAGAAGAGATAACTCCAAGTGCCAAAGAATGGTTAAAGTTGATCGATAGTTGTTCAAATGATAACTTTATATTGATACAAATTGTAAAGATATTAAAAAACTATTCGATATCAACTCCTCATTTTATTGATAGTTGTGTTGCCAAGTTTGGTATGTATAACAATCAATCATTACAATAATACAAATTTATCTTGTACAAAACATAAAGACTAAAATTAGTTTAAACTAAATTAAAAACAAAATTATAGAACCATTCTTATTCTCTTTGGATATAGATATATCACTTAAATTACAATTAATGTCATTGTTTAAATCATTTAAATGGATTGATTTCAATAGGTGAGTAAAGTAATTGTTAGTATTTATATAAGATGACTTAACCTATTTTAAAACTAGTTTCTATTTACATATTATCTCTGATATTGAAGTACCAATGGATTTCTCAGATGAAGAGAAGAAGCTTACTTTTATCAGAAAATATCATGCTCTTTGTTTGATTGAGAATTATTATGATCATTCTTATATGGTAATGTTTTTTTTTTTAATTAGAATACAAGACACTATTAATTAGGAAGAATGGTTACTTACTTATTTTTTATATTTATAAATTTATTAGACAAAGAGTGAAATAGATTTCATTGGACATTTAGATTATTTTCTTCCATGTTTAGGTGAGAGTGTAGATGATGAGATTCTCATTATTTCTATTGGATGTGCATTTCTCTTCATCGTTTTGGATCGGGATAATCAATGTTTACAGACCAAAATGATATGGATTAAATTCTTTCAACTTTTGACTGTCACTGATCTATCTGTAAAAGTAAAGAGAAGAATTATTGAGGTAACAAACTTGCTATTCCAATCTTGTTCTTTCAAGTGTACAATTCTAATATAATTATTTTTTATTTATTTCTCTAGACAATATTTGATTTATTACTTGTTAAATCAACTGGTTTGATCAGTCATTACAATATTTTCACTACCTACATCAAATCGAATCAACTTCATATTCAAAAGGATTACCGAGATTTAATTTACTGTGGAACTATTAAATTATATTATCATGGTTATAATATATTTCAAATGGTAAATAATAATAATGATAGAATTATTTTTAGCTATTTACTAATTGATTTAATCAATAATGTTTGTTTTATTCATTTTAGGGATTCAATGAATTGACAATTAAATACTTCCAACCGGATTATTTGAATGTCGAATCTCACCAGACATTCGATATATTGGCAAATGAAACAGAGATAAAACAAAAGTTTTTAGTGAGCTCTATGATTACCACTCTCGAGTATTTCTTTTGCTTCAAGAACCACTCAAACGCCACGAGCAAATCAAAGATAATCACAAGTATTTGCGATTACTATTTCTCAAAAGCAGAGTTACTTTCACAATCCAAAGTCAGTGGTCATAGAAATATATCAATTGATATATTAATACATTTATTAATAATTATTTCAACTTTTGAAAGATGTAAGTTTAAATATTTAAATTTTAATTATTATTTAATTAAGTAACATTATTTTATAAAACATTCTAATAATAGATGGTAATACATTATGCTTATGCTTAAACTTAAAGAAATGGAAATTGTTTGATTACTTTCCTTTGTTGAAAATCGTTGAATTGATATCTATTGCCATCAGATCAACTGTGAAATCTAAACAATCAATCAAGTTACTACAACAGTTTAAGAATATCGTTGAGAAACAACTACAAAAACAAGAGCAACCATCAAATAGACCAACAATAGACACCCAATCGCTCAACAACAATGTAAATAACTATAAAACATATATTGCAAGTATTAAAGGTAAGATATTATATTTTATAATCTATATTTAAAAAAGTTAAACTATTATTTTATTCTATCACATTTAGATAACAAGTTTATGATAGAAATTGATAAAGTATTGAATGATAAATTAGAAAGCAATAATAATGATAAAAGAATTATACTTTATGATAATAATAATAATGACAACAACAATAATAATTTTAATAATATATTAAATCAATTTGATCAAGCAGTACAAAAACAATTAGAATACAATATTGTTCAAGAAGAAGAAGATGATGATGATCAAGGAAAGCATGTCAATAATGAAGATAAGAAAGCAGAAGTAGTAGATGTAGTAGATGTAGAAAATGAAGAACAAGAAGAATATATTTATTATGAATTAGTAGATCAATCACTTGGTTCAAGTGACGAAGAAGAGGATGTAGAATATATGTATATCAATAATAGTGATATTGAAGCAGTATCTGAATATGATATAGAACCAACGAATCCAAAGAGATCAAGATCAGTTTATTAAATTTATAATAAACCAAAGCGCATTTTACTTTTTATATTTACAAATGTTTATAATAAATTTATTTGTTTGTTTAATATATTTTATATTTAAAAAAATAAAGTGAAAAAATAATAATTATTATTAAAGTAATATTATTATTATTAATCAGGTGCAACATCTGGTATCTTTAAAGGTGATTTCAATGAATTATTAAAATATTGTTGTTGATTTGTTTGATGTTGTTGAAGTGGTTGTTGTTGTTGCTGTTGCTGTTGCTGTTGAGTTTGTTGTTGAAGTTGTTGTTGTAGCTGTTGAAAGGTTGCAGATTGCATAGATGTTAGTTGTGGTGGCAATGGTTGTGTGAGTACGGTCGGTGACACTGAGAAAGATACCGCTTGTTTCACAAATGTCTTTAGACATGCCACCTGCTGTTTCATTGCACCGTTCTCCATGAGTAGTTGCTCGACCTTTGAATTGGCGAGATCGTTCGAACTCTGCAGTGAGTTTGCTTTCGACTCGAGATTGTTGATGTATTCCTTCTGACGCTGACGAAACAGCTGTGCCGCCTCACGATTCTTCAGTAGACGTTTTCGTTTTCTTTGGTCTTCGTTGTCGTTTGGATCGTCGTCGGAATGATCGTGGTCATGATCGTGTTCATCGTCGTAGTAGTCGTCGTCGTCATCGTGACTGTCATCGCTATCGTCGTGTGACGACATCATCGTCGATGACGACGATCTCGAGGGTGGAACAACAGCAGCTGTTGCCGACTTTTTTCTTTTCTTATCTTCTTTATCTTCATTATTATTATTAACAGTTTGAGTTGTAGTAGTTGGTGGTGGTGCTGTTGCAGCAGCTTTCTTCTTTGGTCCACGTTTTGGTTTCGCTACAACACCGCCACTGCCGTTTGCATCTTCTTTCTTTATTGGTTTAGATGATAGTTCAACGTGTATGCCCAGCTCTGCAAGTTTATCTTTTTGTTTCTTATATTTTCTTGTTGGTTGTCTACCACCGTTCGTACTAGTGTTGTTGTTTCCGTTGGTGGTAGTTGTAGTGGTAGTTGTCGATTGTTGTGCCATCAATGCACTCTTTCCGTTTTGATTATTTAGATGACTATGATTGACAGCTGATGCAACTATATTATTTATATCTAAATCAGGATTTATATAACTATGACTATTGTTACTGCCGCTACTACTATGATTCTCATTAATACTATTTATAGAAATATTACTATGATGGTTGTTGTTACTATTATTATCGAAATTATTATTAATTATATTATCAATATTAACATTATCATATAAACCATAGTTGAATGTTTGTTGTTGTTGATGTTGATTCTCCATGATAATTTTCAATACATTACATCGTCATAATGACGTAAAACAAATTAAAATTAAAATTAAAAAATTATTATTAATTATTAATTAATTATTGATAAAACAGGATAAAAAAGAAGGAGCACACTTCTTTAAAAAAAGGAAACAGATAATTGTTTTGTCATTTATTTTTTTTGAAACCAATTTTATAAAGATTTTGTCAAAAAAAAAAAAAAATTTAATTTTTAGAAAAAGATTTTGCAAAAAAAAACTGATCGATTTTCTTTATTGATTTGGGGTGTCATAGATCTTTTAAATTTAGTAGTGGTTAATGACTGATGATTTGATTTAATAACCATAGAACTTTCCACCGGCTTGTTTGAATAGAATTGATGTTGTTCCTTGGAGATCTTCGTCTGTTTCGATTTCGGTGTTGTTGTTGTCAATGCTGAAGAGGTTGGTGATTGATTGGGCGGGAATAGCGAGTTTCTCTGCGATGGCGGCAATCACTGATTTAATGGTGAGTGATTTCACGGTGATTCGCTTGAATGTGATCGGTTCTTTCGAGACGGAAATCTTGATGGTGTGTGACTCTAGCTTTTCCGAGGGCAACTCGTAGTCGGTGACCAGACCGAGTTCCTTGATGAGAGCGATCATCGATGGATCCTGCGAGTCGAGATCGATCATCAAACGCTTCTTGGCGTACTCCAAGAGCGATTTGGTTGCGCTGCCCTGCGAGAATATCGTCTTGGAACCGGTGTTGGTGATGGTGTCCCAATGGTAGACTTGATAGGTGTCGAATTCCCTGGTGTGGAAATTCAAGTCGATGTACTTTGTCTTGATGACGCGCGGCGAGAGTGAGAGAGTCTCCACTGGTTTACCACCGGTTCCTCCACTGACCGAGACGTGTGAGACTCTCACATATTGCAACTCATATTCGATGATGTTGATCTTGAAGGCATCCTCATCCTTTTGGATCTTGTCCAAGATACGGATTATAGCATGTGGAATGATCTCACGTCTCAAACACAAGTAGTTCAACGATGGTGTGGCATGAGAAACAAACTTGGTGCAAGTAAACTCACCAACATGAGCTTCCTCATCGCCATTAACCATTTTGATTCTTTTAGATCTTAAAGATTTCGATCCAGCTGCGGATGCAACGTTATGTGAAAAAGACATGATATCAATCCAATTGAAGTGTTGAGCTTTCATAATCTAAAAATAATAATAATAATGATGATAATGATTAATATTGAAATGATTTCAATTTGAAATAGTAATAACCAACTTACTTTTTCCTCTGCTTTCATTTCTTGAGTTGCTTTTCTATTATTGTTATTAGCAAAGTTACCAAAGGAAAATGAGTTAACATTGCTCTGTTGTGGTTGTTGGTTGGCTGCTTCCTCTGGCTCTTGTGGAGCACTGAGAATAGCCTCAATCAATACATCCTTTTGATTCTCAATAGTTGGTATTTCATAGCTTTTCGAAGTGTCAATATCGATTGGGAGGTGCAAGTAGATTCCTTTTGTCATTTTGTTGTTGTTGTGTTGTTTTGAAAAAAAAGTAGAAAAATGAAATATATATATCAAATAATAATAATTTAATAAAGTAGAATAATTTAATTAATATATTACAAATTGATTCAAAAAAGATATATTTATAAAGATTGGTTTTAAGTTTACATTTTTTTAGATTTTTGTAATATCATTGCCAACACATTATTTTTTGCGAGCATAAGCAAGAAATAATCTGCTTTTTCTCAAATTTTTATTTTTTTTATTTTTTTGTTTTTTTAATTCCAAGAATTTATTATTTATTTATTTGTTTTAGCATTTAATTCCCGAACCAAACAAGATTCCTTAGAAATCAGAATTTTTCTGAAAAAATCAAAGATATCAAAATATTTAAAGTCTTTCAATGTTAGAGCTCCGAATTATAATCAAGAGAGTTATATAAATTTACAATTTCAAAGTGAATAAATGAAAAAACAAAATAGTTTAAATTCTTTTTTCAAAACTTATAAACCTCATCAATAATCACAAAATATAAGTATTGTCTTTTTATTTAAGAAAAAAAAAGATCTTCAAATTTCCTTTTTTGAAGATTAAATTTAAAAGTTTTCTTTCATTTTTTTCTGCGACAGTTAAATCAATCTAGATCTATTAATAACTTTATTTTTATTAATTAATCAATCATTCAATTGTTCAATTGAATTTTCACCCATCTTATCATCTTATCAAAAACTGAATCATCTTATAAAACCGAAAGTCATAGCAAATGAAAAAAAATCTAATAACTTTTCATCTGTAAAAAACTCTAAAGAAATTTCTGAAAACCATCAATCCATTTCTACATTAATCGAAATATCGCGAACGTTTGTAAAATTTTTATCAAAATTAGCATTCTAAAAAAGATATTTTCAAGATTTTTTGTTTTGGGAATGGTATACAGATTTTTGTAACTACTTTTTGTAACAATCAGAGTGTCAAGTTTTCGAATTTTCGCAATCAAACAAAAAATTTACTAAATTTCATTGAACAGGACTGTTTAGCCGGGGTTTGATTTGTTCGTTTCATCTTATTTAAGATGGATTGATCTTGAGAAAAAAAAATCAATCTTAATTTTTCTTTTTTTACGACTTTACTATCAAGATATATAATATTCATATAGATAGAGACATATAGAGAGAAATGAAATTATTTATTTGTTTATTGTTTTTGACAGTTTTGGCAATTGCAAATGCAGATTTAGGTATTGATGTTTCATCTTCAACTTCAACCAGAATCACAAGTTCACAATGGTCTTGTCTAGCTCAGAAGAATCAACGTGTAATCATCCAAGTGTGGGCAGGTGGATACGGTTTGAACAATGGTGTCGTTGGTGCCATCCAAGCTGCTCAAAGTGCAGGTTTCCAAACTATTGATCTTGTAAGTTTGTAGTTTTAGATATAGATTTAGAAATAAATAACTAATTGTTTTTTTTTTCTATTTTATTTTTCATGTTATAAATAATTTTAGTATGCATTTTTATGTAATCAATGTTCCGGTAATTCACCATCGTCCAATGTCATCCAAGAGATTGTTAGTCATTTGAAACAAAGTGGTACCAATTTTGGTACTCTTTGGATCGATGTTGAACAATGTAACGGTTGTTGGGGAAGCACCAGTGCCAACGCTGCCTTCGTTGTCGAGGCTGTCCAGACCGCCGCTTCTTTGGGTGTCAGAGTCGGTGTTTACTCATCGCTCGGTGAATGGCCAGAAACCGTCGGTTCACTCACATCACTCTCTTCCTATCCACAGTGGTACGCTCACTACGATGGTGTAGCTGCCTTCACCGATACCAAATCCTACCAATACGGTGGTTGGAACAACCCAGAGATGAAGCAATACGTTGGTAACACCAACCAATGTGGTGTCTCTGTCGATCTCGATTACTTTGACGGATCAGCATCAAGCGGTTCAAGTTCATCGGGTTCCACCAGCTCAGGTTCTGGTAGTACCTCTGGTTCTGGATCATCATCAGCATCATCAGGTTCCGGATCTGGTACCACCTCCTCAGGAAGTGGATCATCATCAGCATCATCTGGTTCCGGATCAGCTACTACCTCTGCCTCTGGATCGGGTAGTGGATCGTCAGCCTCATCTGGTTCAGGATCATCCACCTCTGCTTCAAGCGGTTCAGCATCTGGTTCAGGAAGTGGATCAGGTTCAGGATCTACCACCCACAGAGAGCCAGAATTCCAAACCATGCTCGGTGGTTCAGCCGGATCAGGTGAAGCCAAACCAAAGGAGCCACAATTCAACACAATGTTGGGTGGTTCAGCCGGATCAGGAGAAGTCAAACCAAATGAGCCAAAATTTAACACAATGCTTGGAGGTTCAGCCGGATCAGGTGAAGTCAAACCAAATGAGCCAAAATTCAACACAATGCTTGGAGGTTCAGCAGGTTCAGGAGAAGTCAAACCAAAAGAACCACAATTTAACACAATGTTAGGTGGTTCAGCTGGTTCAGGAGAAGTCAAGTTCAACACTATGCTCGGTACTGCCGCAAGCTCTGGTCCAGGATCAGGATCGGGATCCGGTTCAGACAATAGCCACGCCTCTTCAGGTCCAGGATCATCCGGTTCCTCAGGTCCAGGATCTGGATCTGGATCGGCTTCGGGTTCAGGTTCAGGTGCCTCCTCGGCTATGCCTCACAGACCAACTGTTACACACACAACCAGTGTATCAAGCGCACAACCACACGCACCAGCAACTATCACCTCGTCATCATCATCGTCATCATCGAGTGCACAACCACATTCATCGGTCTCCGGTCGTTATAACATGCCACACAGACCAACCTCTTCACATACCACCAGTGTATCGAGCGCACAACCACACGCACCAGCTACCATCATGTCCTCATCAGGATCAGGTTCATCTGCACAACCACATTCATCGATTTCCGGAAATAACTAAACTATAATAATAATAATATTATACAACACATCACAAAAGATAGTGATCAAACCAATAATAATAAAACATAATTTTTTTTTTCTAATAAAAAAAAAAAGTATTTTTGGCGCAATCCATGCGCTATTGTAAATAACAAAACCAATATTTAATAATTTGTATTTAAATTATTGTTTACTAATAAATTGAGATTACAAATATATAATAAATAGTTAATTATAAATTTATGGATTGAAATGAATAAGAAATTTAATGAAATTAAAGTTTGAATATCATTCACAAAGCTTTGAAATAAAGATTTTCAAAATATTTTATAAAGATATTTTAAATATTATAAAATATTTTAAATATCTGTATAAATCAAAATAAAAAAATATAAATATCTATATATCTGGATAAATTTTTAAATATCTTTTTTTTTTTCTGGTTAACTGGAAAAACTAAAACAATCCGAATCTGATTTTTTCACAATATTTTTTTACAACAATAATAAATAAACATTTTCATTTGACTCTCTGGAACAAAACAGATATAGATTATACGATAGAGATAAATAAAAATGGATAATATTTTATTCTCAAAAGTATTCAATAATTTATTTCTTCAAAATTTAATATTTAAAGAAGTTTCTGTGATTTCAAGTCCACAGTAAAGTGCAATTGAAATGGAGTGAGATCACAAAACGACCGCAATTGCTTGCATATTACAACTATTTCGATTCACTAAAAGTATGTTTAAATGACAGAAGCAATAGGAAGGCAAGACTAGAGAAAATGGGTGTGTTTGAATGTGCTATTGCACGTGGCACTACAGAGATGCTTGAATATCTCTTGGAGTTCTACAAGATCGATCGTCACTTGGAGAATGAATCGCCATTCGATCGCGTACTCAACCGGTTTTTGGTGTTTGCAGCACAGTATGGTCGACTTGACATGGTGGAATACCTCTTCCAACGATTCCCAGATAATCAATCGCAGTGGGAATTGAACCGTGCGTTGTCACTCTCGGTGTATTCCGGAAATTTCGAGCTCTTGAAATTCATTTCTGCAAAGCTCGATAGCTGCGGTGAGGAAGTGAATAAGATTGACAACAAAATGTTTGGTGGCAACGTCTATAATGATGCCGCACACCTCGGACGTATCGATATCATAAAGTGGCTGTTAGAGAACCGCTCGCAAGACCTGGCGCGAACCAATATGATCATTTGTGCAACTCAAGGCAATCAGCCAAAGGTGATTGAGTTTCTTTTGGACGAGTTGAACTATCCTATGAATATGGAGTCGCGAGATTACCTTAGAATTGCAGCGAGAGCACCAGATAGAACTGAGATCTTCAAGATGTTGTATCAAAGAAAATGCGTGTGTCCAGTCAATGCTATGAATGAAGCATCGGCATTTGGAAACCTCGAGCTTATTAAGTGGCTACATGAAAATACAACTATTGGATGTACTGAAGATGCTATGACAAATGCCGCTGAAATGGGACACTTGGAAACTGTCAAGTGGCTCCATGCAAATCGAACTGAAGGATGTAATGAAGATACAATGGATCTCGCTGCTGGCCAAAACCATTTGGAAATTGTCAAGTGGCTCCATGCAAATCGAAATGAAGGTTGCACGGAGAATGCATTTTATAATGCTATTAGTGCCAATCATCTAAACATGTTGAAATGGTTGCACAAGAATAAAAATGAGGAATTCAACCCGTCGGTTGAGATGCTAGATCATGTTGCACAACTTGGATTTGTCGAGATGCTACAATGGTTGGAGGAAACCACTGGATTGCAATGCTCGGAATCCGCATTGATTGAGGCACTAGCGACATCTCTGCCAATGGTGAAATATCTCTACAGTAGAAATGGACCGGACAATCTATATGGTTTCAACGAACAAATATTCGATATTGCTGTCGGTTCTCTACATCTTGGCAATGTCAAATGGCTACACGAGAACCTGACAGGTATCGAAGATGCCAGAACTTTTAGTCTACAGTCATTCGGCAGAGCACTCCAATCGAATGCCTATGAATTGGTTGATTTCCTAGCAGAGAAAGAGAGTGAGCAGTGTAAGACTCACTTGAAATCAATGAATATCGATGACCTTATCAAATATCTTTTGAAAAACAATAGTTGCTATACATTGGAATGGGTACTACAAAATGCAACTACTCTCAGCATTGATCAACTCCAGCAACATCAAAAGTCAGTTAGTACATTGAATTCAATTGAAGCAATCGATGTATTAACATTACATATCGATTCACTTTCACTTTCAACCAAATAATAATAATCAAACGAAACAAACGAATCAAACATAAACATTTAAATAAATCTAATTAAATGTTGAATATTCTATTTTATTTTCCTTTAGAATTTGATTGAATTTCTGTATTGCTCGAAATTGGTGCTCGGTAAAAGTTGTTATTTCAATGATAATTTCATTTGTCAACTCATCTTGTTCCTCTTCATCTAAATATATATAGTTTTCTTCTTCCTCTAGTTTGTACAGTTTTTTAAGTTGTTTTTTTGTTTTCCTTAGAAATTCATCGGGCTCACCGACTGCAAGCGTATCAACATAGTCATCCATATTCTTTATGATTTTGGCATTGAACAGCTCGATAGATTCATCGCTAAACTTATTCTTTAGTTTGTCTTTGAGGTTCTCAAGTATCCTTTCAACGACTCGCTTCTCTTCTACACCGAAATAGCGCTGAAGACAACCGAGTTCACTGACAGAGTTGGTGCAAAGCATGAATCCACAAGGCACCTGTACCAATTTTTCGTAGTAACTACAGTATCTGCATTTTCTCGTATTATCAAATTCTTCCATACATCCATTACTACAGAAATTATAATTAGCAGATGCTCTGTTCCTATAATAACTTGAGGTCTGTGAGAAATATTCTTTTACTGCATTCTTTCCACATATTGCACAATGCTTCATATATAAATAGTTACGTGTTGAACCATTTCCAAAGTACATGTTTTTTTTCTTTAATATAAATTATATTGAATATATAAATTAAAATCTATGTTTGAAATGAAATAAAATTAAAATGAGGCTTTTTTCACTTTTATTTTATTTTAAAATTTTTACATATTAATTTTCACTTTTTCTATCAAAAACTTCAAAACAAAAAAAAGTGAAACAACCTTAAATTTAAAGAAATAAACGAACGAAAAAAAAAAAAAAACATTTTTAGATTGATTTGTATTTTTAAGTCATTATTAGATATTTAAAAGAAAGAATGTCTTCAACAGATATCTTAAAAAATGAAAATAATAATAATAATAATAACAATAGTGTAACAAATAATGTTGTTGCTGCTGCTGCTACTGTTGAACAAAACAATAATAACAAAAATAATGAAACAATAACAACATCAATAGCATCACTTATCAAATCAATCTTTGATGAGAAAGAATCAATCTATTTCTGTGATACATATTGTGAGGTTGCAAAGGCAGTATTTGCTGAATCACTTACAACCCTCACAGAATTTATACTAGAGAGAGACATTGCCAATGTAAACTATCAAATATCAGCTGATCTAAAGAGAAACGGACCGAATTTCTTTACAAACCTTTTACCAAAACAAGAAAAGACAACAAAAGTAAAGACAACAACAACTAATAATAATAATAAAAAGAATAAAAAGAATAAGAATAAATCAGAGAGTAAAACAACGATTGTTGAAGATCCAGCTGTAATTATGAATCGTATGATGCTACTGTTTGCAACTGCCACCGGTAAAGTAGAGATTCTAAAGACGCTGCTGGAGAAGGGTGCCGGAGTTTTGATAAATGTTCCCGACCCCATCAGTAAGTTGACGCCACTTCATATCGCTGTGATGGCGGGTCGACCAGAGATGGTAGAGCTACTCGAGAAGAACGGTGCCGACCCGATTTGTAGCGATGCATTCCGTGCGCGACCCATTGACTATGCGTACTTGCGTGGATTGCCAAAGCAACCGATGCCACCCGCATCCGTAGCCATCTACAACTACAAGAACGACAGTGCACTCCAGCAATGGACAATCGATCGGTTAGAGAGAGAACTCTCGATTGTCTACTGTCCTCGAATCTTGGCAACCACCAACTACCTGGTGGAGATGTGTTTCAGTTCGATGGAGATCAACGCCGACATGGCGTTCCGATCAAAGTATCTCGATTTGATAAATAAGACCGGGGGTGAGGAGAATGTAATATTGGGATGGATTGGCGAGCAGGTTGGTTGGGGTGTCTACGCAGCCAGAGATATTCATAAGGATCAATTCATTGTGCGGTACGGTGGACGTCTCACTAACAACGAATCGATGGTCACCGCTTGTTACAACATGATGACATCGATGGAGGATTTCGGTTTGGATGCCTATCGCTATCGATCGATGGGTGGTATGATCAACCATTCATCGAAACACGCCAATGCAGAGTCGATCTGTATGTTTGAGTACGGTGCAGAACAAGCTATCATCACAGCAACCAAATTCATACCAAAAGGTCAGCAAATTTTCATAAACTACTCAAATTCCTTCTGGAAACCAGAGGCTGCCAATGACGAAAAAGAACAACTTGATATGATAGAATTGGGTGGAACTAATAATTATCCATCAATAATAACAAATTTAAAATAATAAATACTAATTTATTATTATTTATATATTAAATTTTATTTTATTTTATATTATATTGACATTGATTCTTCATTTGTTGTTGTTGTTGATGATTTAAATAGATATGAAAATGTTATTGGAATGGATTTAGATGCATTCAATAGTTGTGTTAGATATTCATTTGAACAGAGTGGCTGGTCATCTGTTGGGTTATCGATGGTTGCAGTTATGTAACCTCCAGGTCCAATCTGAATATCAACAGAGTTGAAATCTATTTTGTTTGGTTGAAGGAATGTAATACTAATTGAAAATGGTGGTTGTACCATTACTTCGAATACTGGTATATCTTGATTTGATGAAATTGTTGTTGTCGTTGTTGTTGTTGTTAATGATGGTAATGGTGATGAAGATGGTGATTGTTTTTGTTGTTGTTCAATATTCATTGAATCTGAATCAACTTCAGATGAACTATTAGTTGTTGATGTTGGTTTGTTTGTAAAAGGACAAGCTGTAAAACAACTCTTAAATAAAAGGTTAAAGACAATCTGTTGTCTTAGGATTTGAAGTACTGGTAGTAGTTGACTGCAATGCTCAATCGGTATTCTAGATACTTCAATGCCAGGATGATATTCACCACCAGTATAGAAATAACGTTGTCTATCACCCAGTACTGTTATATCGTTTTGCTCTAAAGTATTGCTATTGTTGTTGTTATTGTTATTTTGAGTGTTGCTGCTGCTGCTGCTGTTCTTTCCATTGCTGCAATTTGAAACAACCAATTGATTCTCTAACATTGCATTGGGATTGGTTGAGCTGGAGGCAGTTGGATTACTCTTTACACCGACACACTGTAGCAACTCTGTCATTGTACCGATGGTAATGTTGATAGGTGGATCCAACTTTACCACCAATCTAACATTGGAATTGATTAAGCTATTGACATCTTGTTGCTCGTTTTGTATTTGCTGTTGTTGTTGTTGATGTGGAATGAACGACAGTCCATCCTCTGACAACTGACTGGTGAGTGTAAGTTGATACATTGAAGTTCTACTTCCCTCTTCGATATCAAGCGTCAGTGAATACTGTCCTTCATGTGACAAACGTTGTTGTAAAGTTGTATAGTAAACCGATTTAACACCACAAATATCCAAAGATATCTTTCCATAACCACTATTGAACAACTCCAATTCATCGCCAATATCAATAGCTTGTTGTTGTTGTTGTTCTTGATGTTTCTTTCCGATGCTGAGGAAATCATCTTGTAGTACCTGTAGTGCTTGTTGTAGATTGACGTGTTGGAACTTTCTAAAGAGTAGATCCTGTTGACAGATTCTTCGGATTTTCGCATCAAACTCTTTGATGTTGTTGCGCAGTGCCGTTGTCAACTCGTTGTTGATCGATTCATCGGTTTCTTTATCCTCACCGGTTGCCATTGAGATGTGTACCAGCTTCACCTCTTTGACGGTGCCATCGCCATTGATAAAGATATCCAGCAGGAATGTCGAAGAGGAGATATTGCAACTGTAGACCTGATCCGGTGAGATCTCCGCTGGATCGGTCTTGGCAAGTGCAGTCAACTCATGGAGATCAGAGTAACTGCCGTAGCGATTATCGAGATCGGTCATCGTTTCACTCAACCGACATATCAACAAACCGAGACGACGATAGCTATCCTTCGAGATCGACTCCAAATGAATCTTACCGAGCAATGTACAATCTGCATTGGTCTTTAACATTTGTTTCAGCTTTAAATTCGTACTGACATATTGCTAAGAAATAAGAAAACAATCAGTAAGTAAATAACCATTGTCCCAAAAAAATAAAAAAATAAAAAAAAAGAATCAATCAATAACTTGTCTTTAAAATACATACTCTTTGATTGGTAAGTAATTTCTGTAGATCTTTATCACCTTCCCACTGTCGGTATTGAGCAAATGTCAATTTCATTGTTTCCAATAATCTTTGAAGTGTATTACATCTTTCATCAATATTTCCTGGTGAATATGGATGAACTAAATATATATATCAAATTAGATGATTGTGAGTATACTCTAATGATATTAACTAACATAATAGATGCTTACATAGATTCGGTTTAAATTGTTGATCTATATTCGATGTTATTGTTGTTGATGATGGTTGTGAATCTGACGATGATGGTGTAGATGGTATATATGGTACATTTGTGTTGGTAGCGGTTGCAGTGATACCTAAATCATTGAACAACGAATGATAAGTTGAATATAATACATCTAGACTATGTTGTATAGTTGTATCTTTTAGTATATTCATATTATATTTTACTAATTAAGAATTAATAATCAGATCTTAATTAATAAAAGAAATGATCAAATTTGATCATCACATCACCCACACACTTTTATTTTTTTTTTTAAGAATTTGATGATGTATCTTAATTTCCCTCCCTTTTCAAAAAAACTAACTTGTTTTTATTTTTTCATTAATAGAATTAGTCAGACAGTCTTGTTCAATTATAGATATTTATACTTTTATAGATATAAAGATAGATTAGATAGATAGATAGATAGATAGATAGATATATAGAATAGGAAAATGAATACAAATACAAATACACAACAACAAACAGCAAATAACAATGATAATAATAATGGTGGTAATGTGAATAACAATGGTACAGGTGGTGGCGGTAACAATAATGGTGCAAATCAAAACAAGGATCAACAGATACTGGCAAAAGAATCGATAGATTCTATAATGAGAGAGTTCATCGGTCTTGTAGATATAGGAAAGAATGCAACATGGACACTCTCCTCTGCGAAACCTGGTTTTGGAATCGAACAACTATTGGATGAGAACTTATCAACCTATTGGCAGTAAGTTACTAACAACTAACAACTAACAACTAATCAAATTTCAATTCAGTTTTGAAAATAACAACAAATTATTATTATTATTATTACCATTTAGATCAGATGCACCACAACCACATACTATAAATATACAATTCAATCGTAGATATGAAATAGAGGTAAATTAATTTTAGCAACATTAAAAATCATATAATATATATTAATTATATGTTATAATATTTGTAGAGTTTATTATTGTATACAGATTTCAAAGAGGATGAGAGTTATACACCTTCAAAGATATCCATAAAGATAGGATCTACTTTTCATGATTTGGAAGAGATTATCAATACTGATTTAGAGGAACCGAATGGATGGATCAATATACCATTATTAAATGAAAAACAAAAGTAAAGTATTATTAATTTTTTTATTTTTTTTAACAGCCATTCATATTCTAATTAATTTTCTATCCTCAAAGGCCATTGAGAGCAAATTTACTACAGATCTCAATCATTGCCAATCATCAAAATGGTAGAGATACACATGTTCGTCAAATTAAAGTTTTAGGTAAAAAAGTGTAAGTAATAAAAACAATAAATACAACAACAACAATCATATTTTACAATTATAGTATTTATAAAATAAAATAAAACTAATAATAAATAAACTAATAAACGATAATTTATAATAATACTTTCATTTTAGAACTTTGGAATCTAAACTACGTATTCCAAATTTTTCACAACCAGAATTCAATTTTTATAACAACATCAGATAGATAGGTAGATTGTAAATATAAACTAAAAGGGAGTAGAGCCGCAGCGAGAGAAAGTAAGTAGATAGATATAACAAAAAACATAAACAACACTCAGAATCAATAGTTAGATTTGTCATAAAACTAAACATTTAATTGTTTACTATTGGGTTTAAATCAACAAATTTAAAACAATCATATTTGTGTAAACAACCAAATTGCCTTGCCCAACCACCTGTAATTACCTAATCATGATCAAGTACTCAGCTCACCTTCCATTTAACAAATTAAATGTGCACATTTAATTATGTTATACTAATCTATTCTCCCCTTTATCTCACAATTGGTACACGAAATCAACAAAAATCCAATCAATCAAACAATCTGATAGTCACTTAATTGACAGTGAAGTCACACTACACACAACAACTATTATTATTTTGCAATTTTTTGTTTTGTTTTTTTTTGTTTTTTCACCACATACACACTCACCCACTTAAAATCAAACTTTTAATCTAACCCACTTTTTGATATCAAAGTCATGGCAATTCAACACTTTCATTTACTTTTCGCTCAAACATAATTGAATTTTTTTTGTTTATTTTGTATTTTTTTTTTTATTCAAAAATTTTGCTGTCGATTATTATTTTTTTTAATTTTTTATTTTTGTGCACTTTTGTCCGTTAAAAACAAAAGATGATGTTTTGTGCGAGATAATAAAAAAGAAATTAGAATTAGATAATATTACAAAAAAAAAAATAAAATAACAAATTTTTTTTTTTTTTTTTTTAATGTTCCACATTTCTCTTTCCAGATATATATGGTTTGGTTCTTATTATTATTCAAATCCAATTGGGTAGAATAGATATTCAACCAAAAAAAAAAAAAAAAAAAAATTAATAAAATTTTTAGATAAAACACATTTCATCAACATAATATATTTATTTATATTTATCCTATATCATATCATATATATTTTTTATAACAACAAATCGAATCAAATCAAATCATAACATAATATAATCAAATTTTTTATTAATATTTTTATTTTTTAAAAAGAAAATAATAATAATAATAATAATTATAATCAGATAACATTAAACAACTTTTTACTTTTTACTTTTTTTTTTGATAATTTGATTAGTTCTTGATTGATCAAAAGAAAAGAAAAGAAAAGGATGAGTGGAAGTAAAAGATCTATGGCTGTGTGCCCGATTTGTAATGTCAGAGTTCCAGCGGCGGGTCTACGTCAACACAAGGTAGAATGCGAGAATACAGCTGGTCCACTTAGAATGAGGGCCATTCTTCAGACACCTGTGCCCGGTCAGAGAATTCCACGTGCTGCCGCTATCGCTGCAAATGAAGTCATCGAATCTGCAACGAACAAACGAAATGGTGGAAAGATTCGTCCATCAGTCAAGCTAGTGGAAATCAAAAAAGAAACACCAAAGAAGATGAATGCAAAATCACCAGCAAAACCTGTTGCTAAATCGCCAGCAAAATCACCACCGAAACCAATAGCGAAATCATCAGCAAAGTCAGCAGCGAAATCACCACCACCAAAACCAATAGCTAAATCACCAGCAAAGTCAGCAGCGAAACAAGCAGCGAAACCAAAAGTTAAAGAAATTATCGAAGCGAAAGTAAAAGAAAATCAAAAAGGAAAGAAAGGAAAAGCAGTAGCAACAAAACCACCACCAACAACAACAACAGCAACAAAAACAAAGACATCAAAAGTAAAAGCATCAAGAGCAAATATAGTTATTGAAAATATAGAATCAGAATCGGAAATGGATGAAGAATCAGATATTGAAGACAAAGTTGAAGATGATGAAGAGTTAGAATCACAATCAGATTCAGAATCAGAAGTAGGATCAGAGAAAGAAACAGAAGAGGAGGAAGAAGAAGAAGAAGAAGAGGAAGAGGAAGAGGAAGTACAAGAAGAACAAGAACAAGAAGAAGAGGAAGAAGAAGAAGAAGAATCAGATGATAGTGAAGTTGAAAGAGAGAAACAACTTAAAGCGAAAGAAGAACAAAAGAAAAAGTTACCACCAAAGAAAAGATCATCACCTTTAAAGAAAGAGTTGGCAGCAGCCTCATCACCTTTGAAATCATCACCATTGAAATTATCTCTATCACCTCCAAAATCACATGATGACATTGAAAGCAAATTGGATAATCAGGATGAACAAGAAGAAGAAGAGGAAGAAAAAGATGAAGAAGAGCAAAACATTTTAAATTCATTATTGAAAGAGAAAGTAGAGGAAGAAGTAGAAGCAGAAGAAGCAGAAGAAGTTGAAGAGGATGAAGATGAAGAAGTAGAAGTTATTAGTTTGGATTTAGGTTCAAAATCGTCAAATCATATGAATCATAATGTTCATCATAAACATCATGACTATGATAATGACAATGACAATAGCAATGACAATGACAATGATGGTATGGTAATCGATAGTAATAGTAGTCAAGAGGAAACGAAAGCAGAGGATGTCAATCATGTAACTACTACTACATCCACCATAACAACCACAACAATGATAACAACAACTACAACAACAGCAAAGGTTGCATCGTCATCTGCTCAATCCAATACAAATGAATCGTCGATATCAAATTCATTGCTCTCACAATCACCTCTATCCACTTCAAATTCATCTTTGATAACAAAGGAGTCGTCGGCAACTACAAATGTTGTGGCGAGTGGTCGATCCTCTGGTAAGATGATGTCGGGTGTCTTGATGTCAAAGGAATCGAGATTAAAGAGATTGTCAAGCGATGGTCCAGCCGACAGCAATGGATCGTCATCATCGCCAAACAAACAAAAGAAGTTGAAACAGGCACCGAAACCAGTCGATATCAAAGCAGCGAAACCATGGGACAAAGAAAAGGTGAAGCGTTGGAAGATTCAAGAGGCACCGGTATTCTATCCGACTGCCGAAGAGTTTAGATACCCGCTGGCCTACATCGAGAAGATCCGTCCGATCGGCGAGAAGTATGGAATCTGTAAGATCGTTCCACCCTACAAGGCAGAGTCTGTCATGAAGGAGATGGACCCAAAGAACTTCAAATTCAAAACGAAAGTACAGAATATCCATCAGTTGAAAACAAGATGGTCAGGTCCGAGCGAAGTTTTTGTTGCACAGCTCTGTGGATTCCTCGAGGATCACGGTGAAACAATGACCGCATTCCCTCAGTACGATGGTCGTGACCTAGATTTGTATCAGGTGTTTGTAGAGGTCAATCGTCGTGGTGGACTGTGGGAGGTGACTCGTGGCAATGGATGGCAAGAGATTCTCGTTGGTCTAAAGGTATCGGACCAGTGTCCAAAACCAATTCAAACACTCAAACGACTCTACAACAAATATCTCTATGCCTACGAGCTTCACAAGAAGAAAGAATATCAAGAGATGGTCAATTCACAACCAAACAAAAAGTTTCCACCAATGATCGATATGTTTATTTCTGAATGTATACAGTTTGGAGGTTAGTATTTAAAATTGATTGATTGATTGATATATTTATAAAGTTATTAACTGTTTGTTATTATTTTTATTAGAACAAATTGAATTTGATGATGATGAAGAACAAGAGGATTTTGGATTCTATGAAGGTAATATTTATAGTTTGGAAGAGTTTGAGCTGTTGTCGTCAAAGTTTGCAAAGCGATGGTTCCCAAATGATAATAACGATCCCGATTCAGTTGAGAGTGAATTCTGGAGAATCGTTGAGAATGGTGATGAGAATGTTCAAGTACACTATGGCAGTGATTTGGATGTGCGTACTCATGGCAGTGGATTTGAACGTGTGCTAAACTTTGATGGCAATGAAGATACACCGAGCGACGAGCATTGGAATCTCAATACTCTGCCAAAGATGCAGCGATCGGTATTCTCTCATCTCACTGAGCCCGTGAGTGGAGTGACCGATCCGATGATGTACATCGGCATGTTGTTCTCATCGTTCTGCTGGCACAACGAAGACAACTATCTCTACTCGATCAACTACCTACACACTGGAACCTACAAGACGTGGTACGGTGTATCGGGAGAGCAAGCCGAGCTCTTTGAGAAGGTGATGCGCGATTCCCTTCCACAGCTCTTTGAAAAGACACCGAATCTCCTCTATTTACTCATCACCATGATGTCGCCAATTGCGCTTTCCGATGCTGGTGTGCCAGTTTGTCGTACTCTCCAAGGTCCAGGCGAGTTTGTTATTACATTCCCACAGGCTTATCACGCAGGATTCAGTCATGGATTCACAGTTGCCGAAGCTGTAAACTTTGCACCACCCGATTGGCTGCCCTACGGAATCAAGTCGACCGAGCACTACCAGGAGGTCAGTCGTAGCAATGTTTTCTGTCTCGATCAACTGATGATGATGCTCTCACTGCAGAATCCAACCGTAGAGTTGTCGCGGTTCCTCTACCCCTGTCTGCAAAAGATGCGCGACAACGAGCTGCGACTCCGCGAGAAGATTCAGAAGCTTGGCATCAAAACCGAACAGGTATTCCGCGACTTTTCAGAGCCTGAGCACATCGATCAAGTCAAGCAGTGCTCGATTTGCAAAGCCGATTGCTATCTCTCGTACATCCACTGCAGAAAGTGTTGCGAAGAGGAAGACGACGACAACGAAACAGTGGTCAAGTGTTTGAAACATGTTTGTGACTGCGAAATCACCAAGAAATCACTAAAGATCAACAAGTCACTCAAAGAGATTGAAGCGGCAATCGATATCGTCAAAAAGAAACTCGCAGAGGACAAAGCACATCATCCAGCCACTCGATCGACCAACGTCAACAACAAAAACACTGGTACCATCAGCACTGTATATAAATTCCCAACACCTTCATCCAACAAAACGTCACCAACACCATCATTTTCACTGATATTCTCAAAGAGCCAAAAAACACCGACAAAGAAAACACCAAGCTCACCTATAAATTCCAATCCGAAATCACCAACCTCATCAAAAAATAGTCCAATTAAAACATAAAACAAAATAAACAAACAAATAATAATAATAGTTTAAGTAGTATTTAGTATTTTAATAACGAAATAAAATAAAAAAAACAAACTTTTTAATAATTAAGTTGTTATTCTATTCTTTATTACGGTTTTCTTCTTATATCATTTTGTGGATAATTGTGATATTGTTCTTGCATTTGTCTTTGAAAATTCTGTTGCGATTGTCTTAGTTTTTCCAATTGCTCTTTTTGTTCTTTGGTGAGATGATTTACAGGGAATCCTGAACCACCTTTTTGCTCCCGTTCATTGTAGAGAGGTGGAATTGTTGTTATATGTACAATAGTGAAATGTGTTACACCTGACAACAAAGTATCTACTTTTTTACCGCTTGTCGTTCCGCTACCACTAGAAGGATGTTGTTTGCCAAAGTATGCTTCTTTCTCTTTTTGTAGAAATTCTCTATTTCTCATCAGCAGTTCATGTTTATTTCTATTTCTCTCAAACAAAGCACTCATTATTTTTTCTTTTACATCATGAACTTTCTTTTTTTCTATATTTGAAAATAAATCATCATGTTTATAGTCATTTTCTAACTCTGTCATTAATCTCTATTATAGTTTAAAAAAATATTAATAATAATTCATTTTAATAAAAAAAGAAATCAATACATACTACTATTTCATCATTATCATAGTCTCCTCTAGATATTACTATTACAACTTTTTCTATAACTAAAACAAATAAAAATAAATAAAATATAGATTTCATACTTTAACTATATCTTTCATAGTAATTAATAAATAAATCTGATAAGAGATCAAAAATTTGATTATATATTTAATTCAATTTGAAAAAAAATGATTATTACCACCAAATTTCTTAAACTATTAATAAAAATAGAATTAAAATCAAATCTTGACTTGCTTTATTAAAATCACTTATTTTAGAATACCAACTGCACTTGAAACATAGTTAAAAAAATTGAAAAAGAAAAGAAACTTCTGATTAAAAATTAACAAAAAGCCAATAATTATCTTCAGAGATAAAAAAAAAAAAATATTTTAAAAGAAAAAAAACAATAATATTTATATTTATACATTGGCGCCATAATTACTATTGTTTTTTAACTTTCTTATTTTGTTTTTTGATTTAATTAATATTACATGTATTATTTATATATGATGTTATTTCTTGAATTCCTTTTCAAATTTATCCAATAGATTGGAATCTAATTTCATATTTCTATCGGGTATAAATCCACAAAGATAGGTTTCTTGAAGTAGTGTTTCTTTGTCGAGAATGTTGATCTGATATTGTTTCCACTCTTTAGTAAGTAAGAATGGATGAGATGATTTCTTTACCAACTTTGATATCTCCAAAAGATGTCCAAAGTTTGGACTTCTACTTCCTGGCAAACCATCATTCTCCAAAGTTAAATAAGTAATTAATCTACCAAGATGTTCAATATTAAATACCTTTTTTTTAAAAAATAAATAAATAAAAGAATATTAATAAACTAATGAGTTGGAACGACAAAGATTATAATAACTTACAGATTGTTCAAAATTATTAAATATAGCATTTTTAGTTGTTGATACAAATAGATTTAAAATCTTTTGATGTAATATATTATTATATGGGAATTCATATATTAAATCCTATAAAGATATTATAAAGTTTGTTAGATTTATAATGAATTTCTGATAAATATTTATATAAACATACCAAACATTTGTTAAATATTATACAATCATTTAATTTTTCGAAACATTGTACATTGTCGGATTGAATTAAAAGGTCAAAGAATTCCAAGAGTTTCAAAAAGAATAAATCGATTTTCTTGAATGATCTGTCGAGAATTGAAACTAGTGATGCCAAGTGATTGAGGAAGCTACTGAGGAAGTCGTGGTTACCAAGATGTGATGGTAGAATATCGACTAGTAGTTTCAATGCGTGACTGCTATTATCCGATTGATTCTGATTGACTTCGACGATTTGCTTGAAGATCTTTGAGAGATGATTGGTATCGAGTTTGAAGTGTTCAAAGAGTTGCTCCTGTTGGATGAGTGGCGACAGCGAGAATCCATTGATGAGCAAATCGATAATCTTCTCCTTTGTAAAGTGCTGTACGATCAGCTGTATCTCTTCTTCCTCCCATTGATTGATTCCTTCGTCTTTCCAAATGACTTTGGTCACTACAGTCTTTTGTTTCTTTGACATCATTTGTTTGCTGGTCATGAGTGACTGCAGTGCCATTTCACCGTTCAACTCCCATGGATTCAGCGAGAGATCCAACAGCGCAATAGTGGTATTGAACTTACAGGCATTCGACAGCTCAATGGTTCCACGCTCGCCGACGTCGGCATTTCGCATCTGTAGATGTGTCAGTGACTTGTTGAATTTTAAACCTTCCGCGAGAAGACACGCACCGTCGTCACCGAGGTAATTCTCATCGAGAATCAACGTCGTCAGAAAAGTATTACGTACCAACGCACTACTGAAATAGCTCATACCGATATCGGTGACAGAGGCATACGTCAGATTCAAACCAATCATATGAGGATACTGGTTGGATCCAATGTAGTTTGCAAGGTACTCAGCACCTTCGTTTTCAATTCCGGTTTCCTTTAGATTCAGACCGAATCCTTTGTAGCCTTTCTTCTCGCGACTGATATTTCCAATCGATTCCAAAAACACTTGTAAATTAGTTGGCGAAATTGAATTTCCTTGGAGACTGAGCGAGGTGAACAGCGATTGAGTATCGACCAACATTCGTGTGAAAGCTTCCAATCCTTCACCACTGATTTCATTCCAACTCAAATCGGCAATCTCTAGATTTCCAGGACAACCCGTTGCAATCTCCAACAGTCCTTCGTCACCCAGCGAACAATTGGCAAGATCCAACACAAAACAACGACCTCCACCTACACCCGGCAGTGACAATTCAAATGGTTTAGCAAACTGCTCAAGACACTCTTCCAAGCTGGAGACATGCACTTTCAGAGGTGGGATGTCTACTAACTCAAATTTGGTAGCTTCAATCAGACTTCCAACGGAACTGGAACGAGCACGTGTTGTTTGTAGCAATACTTCCAGTCTTGGATTGCTAAAGCTGATTCCACCGCTACTTGCAGTCGTTATGATCTCGGCACGCGATGGTGAGAGTACAGGCGAGGAAGGTTCCGACTCTGAGATGATCACAGCAGACGAACTCTCTAGTTTGGCAGATGACAACTTTAACTCCTCGGTAGTAGCGTTCAGTCTATTCATATTCTTGGCAATAGAAATGAATTTGTTCTTTGGTGGAGTATAATCTCCTGGTGAAGAAGGTGAAGAATAACTTGTATTATTATTATTGGTACCAGCCAGATCCTTACGAAGAATCGTAATGGATTGTGAGACATATCGCTTAGTCTCTGGTGGACTACCTGTTTGTTGAATTACCAAATTCGATTTATCCTTATTACTCGTTGATAACTCTAAACTTGATCCATGTTTACGTTGTGTTTGATTTAGATATGGATATTGTTGTTGTATTTGTTTTGATTGTTGTTGTTGTTGTTGCTGTTGTTGAGTTGGTATACTATCTGCACTTCCAGTTACCAACATATTTCTAATATTATTATTATTATCATTATTATCGTCATTGTTTGAAGAAGAAGTAGAAGTTGATGTTGTAGTATTATTATTGTTGTTGTTGTTGGCAGTCGATTTTAAAGGTGGAGATATAATGAATATAGGTGTATCTTCAACGGTTGAAGATGATCGTTTCATTCGTCTGAGAGTAGCCCATGAGAATATCTTTTCTTTTGAGGTTTCCAATGAATCATTACTATTACAATCATTTGATACATCCTTACCACTAATAAATTTACTATCTTTAAATTTGTTATAATTATTATTACTATTATTGTTATTGTTATTGATACTATTATTATTATTATTGGATGAAGAAGATGAAGAAGAAGGTGAAGGTGATTTCTTTGGTGTCGGTTCCTCCTGTGACATATGACGAAAGATGTTTGTAGGTTTCAATTCAAAGGTACTCTTTGACTGTTGTAGATGAGGTCTGGGTGAAGCTGGTTCTGTCACTGCGATAGACGACGACTTCTTTGATGAATCCGGTACACACTCGTCGTCTTTTGCCTTCTTTATCCAACTGGTATCATCGTTGAACTGTGGTGGTGGTACTGTTACACTCTTTTTCTGACTCTTTGACAATTGAATCGTTCTGGTACTCGGTGAGTAGTTGTGTTGATACTTTGAGGCGTACAACGATCCCTTAATAGGAGAATGTGTTAAATCTAATGATTTCCTTCTAATCGCTAAAGATGGTACAATAGGTATATTCTCTTTTTAAAATTTACAAAAAAAAAGGATTAGTAAGTTAAATCTTCACAATTTAAATTATAATCAGATGATACATACTTCTAATTGCTTCATTTATATAATAATAATACTTTCTTTCACTTGATGATATTTGTATCTCTTCATATTCGATATCATCTTTCTCTTTTTCCTTTTCTTTTGATTTCGATGCTTGTTTCGCTTCTTTCTCTCTTTGTTTGGCTTGCTCTTTTAACTCTTTCTCGTGTGATTTTAACTCTTTCTCTTGTGACTTTAGCTCTTTCTCACGTTCACGCTGTTCTTTTTTTTCCTCTTTCTCCTTCTCTTTCTTCTCTTCTTTCTCACCACGTTCTCTCTCCTTGTCTTTCTCTTTGGTGTGTTTGAATCGATTGCTTGTCAATGAACTCAATTTATCCAAAACAACTGTTTTCTTTGATTCAAACAATCTCTTTAATTCTTTTACATTTGAATGTCCTTTATTATTTAATTTTATATCATTATTATTATTATTATTATTATTATTATTATTATTATTATTATTATTATTATTATTATTATTATTATTATTATTATTACTATCTATATCACTACCACTACCACTTTTTAAATTTACATTTCCAATTCCTTCAACAACAACAGTTGATGAAATGATAGTTGTAGTTGTTGTCTCTGACATTTTATCTATAAATGTAAAACAAAACAAATGTAAATCACATGTGCATTGAAAAAAAATAAAAATAAAAAAAAAACAATCTCAAGTATTGATATAGATAGATTTAGATATATATTATATAAATAAAAGGTATTGTTTGTTTTTTAACTCTGACTACTTTCTTTTATCTCTCCCTCTACACTCTAGTAAAAAACAAAAATTATAATCCTTAATTTGGGTTGATTGTAATCATTGAAAAAAAAAAAAAATTAAAATCAAAAAAAATCAAAGAAAAAACCCATGTTAATAGGCAAATTCTAATAATAAATTTTAGTAGTGTGTGTTTAAGATTCATAAATCATGATGCAAAAAAAATTGATTAAAATTATAATTGATTGAATCAAAAAATTTATTTGATAAATATAAGTATTATTTTATTAGTACAAACTTAACCCAAACCATTGTCTAATTAAATACCCAAACCCATTCGAATAACACTAGTACTTTTAAAATATTTTTATGGTTTGTGTGTATGTTAATATATTGGTGGGAAAAATCATATGATTAGTTTAATTTACTGATTTTTTTATAAATTAGATAAAAAAAGAAAATTGGTTTATTTATTCGACAAGAATTGTTGTTTTATTTGTTATAACTTGTATTTACATATTTTAGTATGAAAAGTATAGATTTCTTGATTTAGACTATCAATTGGTCACCATTTATATATCGCATGTAGTCAATTATTTTCTTCAGATCTTGATAAACGGAATCGTCTTTGTTGTAGATATTAAAACTATCTTTTGCCATACATATCATTTGATCTCCTACTGACAGTTTATTTAGGCCACTAGGAAGTCTTAGAAAAGCATCCTTCAGGAATTCAAGATTTTCTTCAAATTTAATGTTCCATCGGTTTTTATGGTTGGTAGTAGGAATTGACTAATAGAGTATTTTCATTTGTTCTAAAAATCTCTGTTTTTGTATCTAACTGCTGAAAATCTATGGGAATGGAAGGCACAAGGGACGTCAAGTTGGAGTGGACGAAGAATACTATTTTTGGTAAGAGTTTGGTGATCTTTGTTAACCTTATAAAGTACTTAATATTTTTATTATTATTTAAATTCTATTTTAATAAAATTGTATTAATTAAATAAAATTTTATAGTTGTTTTAAAAATAAAAAATTGATGTGAATAAATTTAAACTGTTATTTTTTTTTTTTAAATGTTGTATGAATGTATTTACACCATCTGTTTTTAGTTAATACAACTTTTATTTATAGTGCTAATAAGAGAATATATGATCTATGACTACCATTAATACAATAATTTATTCCCTTTTGATGATCGATCTACTATTTATATAATCTTTTTTTTTGTTGACTTTCTACCTCCTTTTTTGGGTATTTAATATGAGTCTAATATGAGTTAAAAAAAAGGCATTACACCAGGGAATGTGATACATATTTAATACCCAAAAATCATGTTCATTTTGTACCCACACATAATTCAAAAACAAAAGTGGAATTTCGATCATTTTGTTACTTTTTTCTGTAGATAGATATTAATTGAATGTTAGAGATTTCATTAAATTTAAACTTTATAAACATTTTTTTAGTGTTTTTTTTTTTAAATAGAATAAATTGTATATTTTTCTGAAAAAAAGTAAATAATTAAAACAATGAATAATAATTAAAAAAAAAGAATAAAATTTTTATTTAAATAAATTTTCACCATTCTTTTCCTATAATCTATTAAATGTCAATTGTATAGAATGTCATCGGTCTAAGAGGATTAAAAACAATTGTTTAAAAGGAAAAAAAGGTATTTATATTATCATTTATTACTTATTAATATATAATATACTGTTTCAATTTTAAATATAATATTCCTTTCAATTAATTTATCTTTTCTAATTATTTATAATTCTGTTTAAAAATAATAATTTTATTAAAAACACTTTTATACCCAATTCCTTTTTTTACAATCAGATAAATTCTCCACAAACAATAATAAAGATTTTGTAGAAATAAAAAAACAAAAAACCACTTTACATTGAAATTTGGTATTTTCTGAAGTGATGAAGGAGTTCGAGATAACCATGTGCAGAACCTTTGATGGTCCAGATACGAAGCAATAGAGTATGTCCAAGATCTCAAAAACTTTGTAGATTTAGAAAAAAAATCAAAAAGAAGATCTAGATAATGTGGCCCAATATTTAAAAGAAAAATTTATTTAAATAAAAATTTCATTCATATTTTTAATGAATATCATTTAGTTGATGTTGATTTATTCAAACTGACTACATGAACTACTAATGATCAATCATTGCTGATGTTTTTTACAAATTTTCAACTTTTGATAAATATAATATATAAAAATCAAAATATAACAATATTTTAGAAAAATGAAAGATGTCTGTTTTCTGATCCGATTGTCCAAAACATTTTTAACAAAAAAAACATGTTTGCAATAAAAGTAAAAGTTAAAGTTTATTAAATGCAAAGATTTTTTAGCTGAGCTTTATTACCAGGCTTTGGAGTTTGTTTATTTAACAAATGTATAGGTTAGAGAGAATGTTTGTATGATGGTGCATATTAAAAAAAAATAGTATTTGAAAAACATCTATCTGATAGTGCGTTTTTTTCTTAAATAAACTTCATTTTATCAATTATATTTGCAAATAGTTCAAAAAGGAAGAGGATCATTCTTCTTTAATTCTCCTAAATTTTTAATTAATTTTAAATTAATTTTATTTTTAAAAATATAAATTTGACAACATTGTAATCTGGTTAATATTGATAATTATAATGGGAAAGGGAAAGAAATAAAAAAAGGTTTTTTTTTTAAGAATATTTGTAAAAAAGAATAATAAAAGTTAATAATTTTTTATTTGAATCTAATGAAATAAATATTTATTTATAATTTTTGTTTTTAATCTACCATATAAAAAATTTAAAACCAAACTCTTAATAATATAAAATTTAAGTTGAAAAAAAATTTTAACAAAAAAGTTAAAAATAAATTTGGTTAATCACAGTTAGAAGAGATTATTAGCATGTCAACGGTCGATATCATTTTTGATAAAAATAAAGATGGAATTGATAGAGGATTATATATTGAGGTTTCAGAGGAACCAATAGATTTTAAGGTTGGTGGTTACAATAGAGTTGAAGATGATAATGCAGGTGCCATTTCGACGTTCCTAGGTACCACCAGAAACAACTTCAAAGGCAAAAACGTTGAGAAACTAGAGTATGAAGCATATACACCAATGGCTGTAAAAGAGATTGCAAAGATATGCAGTCATCTATTTACAACTTATAATATATTACATATTGCTGTTTTACATAGGTATGTTGTTTTTGTTTTGTTTTGTTTAGTTTAGTTTAGTTTAATTTAGTTTAGTTTAGTTATTTAGTTAGTTAAAGTTAACATATCTATATCTTTAAATTAATAATCTTCAAAATATTCTAAAAAACAACAAAGAATTGGAACTGTACCGATAGGAGAAGCTAGTATTTTAATTGCAATTTCATCTGCGCATAGACATGATTCATTGACTGCCGTACAATATGCTATCGATACAATCAAAGCAACTGTACCGATTTGGAAGAAAGAGTATTACACTGACGGAACTATGTCTGTTTGGAAAGATAATTGTGAATCTTGTCATTATACAACAACAAAATCAACATTAAACAATGATGGACATGATCATCAGCATAGTGGTCACAATAAACATTAAAAAAAATAAATGTAAATATAAAATATAAGTAAATATAAACCAACTATTTAAGTTTGTTTTATTTTATATACTCGAGTTAACTTCTAGATTTCTACATACAATTGGTCACCATTTGTACTGCGTAAGTACTCAATTATACTTTACGATCTTTAAGATTTTAGCATCTTCTGACAATCTGTCAAGATCCCTAGGAACACAAATAAAATAATTCTTTACAAATTCGATATCATCTTTAAAACTATTTTTCTATCGCAATTCCAATTTGATAGAGTTCAAGATGACTATTGACAAATAATCATTCTTTATCTGCACTTCAAGATCTACTAGATAATTCACTTTGGTTTCTGGTCCAAGTAATTTTCTACAAACTGCTTTTTAAATTGATTAACAAATTTTCTCAAAAGATATCAAATATGGCAATCATAATCTTCCTCTCCGGTGAGTTATTATCGTCATCGTCTGAAATGCTATTGTTTTCCTCCTTCGACTGTGAATTGCTCTTAAATTTGTTCATTTCATCAATAAGTTCATTATTTTTCTTAATATAATAATCTATTTCTTTAATTAACTTATCTCTTTCCTCGATGAATTGTAGAAAATCGATTTCTGCTGATGCGAGAGATCGGAAACATAATGAGTCTGTTTTAATATAATATGATTGTTGAAATGTGTGTAGAATATATTTAATTGAATTGAAGGAAACAACAATAACTTAAATAGTTGATAATAATAGCCATTAACAAATAAAAGTGATAAAATTTATTAAATAAATTTGATTATATGGTACACAATTATTCAAAAACAAATATGTTTTTCATTGTACCACCAGAAACAACTTAAAAAGCTAAATTGTTTTGAGAAACTTGTAAAAGATAGAAATTGATATATATTCATCTATTTACAACGATTATAATATTCAATATTGTTATTTTGTATTAAAAAAATGTAAAATAATTAAATTATAAACAATTTTTAAGATTGATCATTTTTGATCTTATAACAAGCAAAAACTAAAGATCATTTGACTCTTTGCTTGATTGATTGATTGATCTAAAGAACTGGTGTGTGTTGATTTTAAAAGTCTATGATATTTTTTTTTTTGGAATAAATCAAACCAACCACAACCCTCAAAATAACACCAAAATTTTAAAAAAATTTGTCAAAAGTAAAAAAAAGTTAAATTTTTTTAAACTCTTTTTTGTTATTTTTATTTTTTACACTCAAGATAAAAAAGATATTAAACAATCTTTAGGTTTATTTGTTTTAATACTTTCAATATCAACAAAAGAAAAAGAAAGAAAATCAAATAAAATAAAATAAATAGTAAAATAACTTATTTATTTATTTTAATGTAATAATAGTAGTATAAATAACAAATATATTTAAAAAGATAAAATACATAACTATAATAGTTAGTATTTATACAAAAAAGAAAAGAAAGGAAATAAAGTAGATTAGATAATAGATAAAAAAAAACAAAGAGAGAAAATAAAAGAATTTTTTTTTTTTTTTTAGTGTGTTGTTGTAAATTATAAAAAATAATAATAATAATATGGATGCAAGATTAGATGTCAATGCTCTGGGCATTACATCAACTCTTATATCTAGATTGTTTGATAATCTATCGGTTTCGATTGACACTACGCTGCAATCGATCAACGATGCATCGCAACAGCAACAGGCAACCGCTGCAGCTGCCGGTATTTCAAGTAGTCAGTCACTGAGGATGTCACGAGGAAACACTCTGCTTAGACGAGTTACAAACATCAATAACAGTGGCAGTGGAAGTGGCAGTGGCGGTGCCGCGATTGGCACGATCGCTTCCTCTACCAACAAGATGCTCAATGCACTCTCCGATCCAGGCGGCGAAAAAGAGTGGACAAACTTTGCGAGATCGTTCTGGTTCTATCATCCTTCGTTGATGCTCATCTCTGAATCCTCAAAGAATTGCAAGTCATCTGCATTGCGGCTACTTCTCGAGTTGCTGCCTCGGCACATTCAACAACTAGCCCCGCAATCGGGACCAATTACCGGTGGTTCCATCACCTTTGGTATGGGATCGCCACCAGCCACCTCACCCATTCTCGCCGCACTTAATCCAAATGGAAGTGTAGGTCGATCATCATCAAACCCAAATCAACAACAACAACAGCATTTCAATATTAGCAATAACAGTGGTAGTGGGAGTAACAGCAGTAACAATAATAGTAATAGTAATAACTTATTAAATGTTAATAATAGCGGTAATAATATAAATAATAATAATAATAATATCAGTGGTAGCGGCAATAGTAATAATACAAGTCCTACTTCAATTGGATATGGAGTTGTTTCGACGTCGTTAGTGTCGATTCTCTCGTCGTCGTCGAGTTCGCAAACCAAGTTGTTTAGCTTCGAGTCGTTCCTCAGTTCGATCACTTGCAGTATCTATCAGAACGATCTCAAATATCTCGATTTGATAGAGTCGACTGTCGAGATTGTGGTGGCCGACATCATAACACAGATACTCGGTAGTTCACCGGCATCGTCCATAAACGATCAACTAATGAACCGACTTCGTGATTTGGCATTCTACTACTTCAAACCAATCGCACCACGCTCACTCAACGTAACAACATGGATTGCACTCAGACTATCGATTGCAGATCAATGGTCATTAATTTTAGGTCAACTTTCACGTCTATCGTAAGTGTTTAATAATACAAATCAAATACAAATACAATCTAACCTAATAACTCTTTTTTTTTTTCTTAATGAAATAGTTTAACACCAATTTATATGAGTTTAAATAAGGTTATAGGTACTAATCCATCTGAAGAATTAATACCAACATTTAAAGGAATTAGATGGTTATCTCTGAATGTAAGTTAAAGAAAAGAAGATTAAAAGATGTAATATATAATTCTAACTTTTAATTGTTTTGTTTTGTTTTGTTTCGTTTTGTATATAGATGTCAGATAATGAAAGAATGAATGAAGTTGAGAAATTGTTGGGTCAAATGTTATATTGGTTGGAAGGAAACAAAAAGAATAATTTGCGATTGGCACAGTTGGAAGCGTTGGATGGAATGTTGTTGTCGATGTCTGATTTTACAATGTCGACTGGCATTGTCGATAAGATGAAAGCGGTGTATAAGCGTGCCGAAAAGATGCTGAAACACGACGATTTCGAGGAGAAGTCGCTAAAGTTGATGACTACCATTCTGACGCGTGGTCCCAATTCGATATTCGACGACGAGTACGACGCTGTCCTGAAGCGACTCTGGAAGACGCTGTCCGTGCAAAAGAAGCGTGATTTCTCATTGGAGTGTATCTTGCGGTTGTTGCAAGGCAAGTTTGTACCGCCACGAAAAATCATTGGACTGCAGGCGAGTCTGTCGGCCAACTCTGATTCGCCGGGCTCGTCGATTGCCGCGCAGCTTCAGCAGCGTATGGACCGTGTCTACGAGAACAGCGGCAGCTATCTCTACGCTGGACTGGCCAACAATCGCGCCAAGATGATTCCGCGACTCCACGACATCATCGCCACACTCTACGGCAAGAAGCAAAACATACCGCGTGTCCTAGAGTGTATCGACTTGCTCACAGCCATCACCGTTCACATCTCTGTTCACTCACTCAAGCTACTCACCGACACTGTTCTACCGTGTCTGTTCTCCAACCAATCGTTGTTGCTACATGTAATAGCGCTGCGAACTCTCTCGATTATCCTGGATCCCTCCGATGTCTTTTGGAATACAAGTCCGTCGGCCAATATAAATACTCGTGCCATCTCCAACGATATCATCTACGTCAAGAAGGAAGAGATCCAACTGACATTCGAAACATTCCTCACCAAATCATTCAAGTACTGCGAAGAACAATCCGGTGGTGACAACGCACCGACCGCTGCCGATCCACTGCCAATATCCACCCAATTCGAACCGACCATCTCGCTCTACTCGCTCATCTCTGACCAAACATCAGTCCACAAATTCGAATCGGAATCAACCGTAGAAGCAATCAAACGTTGGTACGATGTCTGTACCAAATCCACTGAACAAAGAGAACGTGAATTCTCTGATCAATATAGATCAAATGTAAGTAATAACTAGTTATTACATTGAAATTGAATAATCAATCAACTAATTATCTCGAATATTTTTATAGTCAATTAGTTTAATAAGTAAAGTGTATCAATGGGAAAGTTCAAATTCATTACCAGGACCAGCATTAGAACCTTATCCATTGAAGAAAAAGACACCAAAGAGAAGAACTATCAATCCAGAGTTGTTAGAGTTGTTTAAGGAAACGATTCGTTGTATTACTTTTATGCCAAAGAACTTCTTGGCACATAGTACTTTGCACAAGTTGGTGTTGCACGAAGAGGATGAAATCGCTATGGCTGCATCACATGCCATTCAGGTGATTATGTGTGATCATCCAGAGCTGAGAACATCTCTCGTTCAGGGATACACCTCATTGATTCTCCAATATGTTGGAAAAGACCATGTTGCTTTACAAACACTACTCTCACAGCTGTTGGGTCTGATCGATCTCTGGAATGAACGATCGTTCATTGAGTCACGTCATTCCTCTGTGCCACTGGACTCTTCTTTCTACCCACCAAAGATGTTGGAGACAGAGATTGAAGCGTTGGGTCTTGTGCATATGACATCACCGAATCCACAGACACGTATGATTGCATTGCAATTGGTTCGATCGATCTCTGGTATTCGTAACACTGAGATTACAAACACTCAGATCGCCAGTGTCTTACACAACAGTTGGCGAACTATAATTCAGCGTGCCAGACACCAATTGCTACTCGATAATTCCTGTGGTGTTGACAAGGAGATTAAGCTTGGACCAAACGACGATCTTCCAACGATTGAGGAATTGGCATACAGTACTCACGATCGACTTTGGGCATTTACTCTTTGTGAGATAGGACGTGCTGCTGTCGAGCAAGACTGCGTGCGTACACTCTCGAAAACTCGTGGTATCCTGTTGGGTATTCTCTCGTCTATGCCCGCACCAACCATCGAGCAGACAACCGACGAAGCCAAGCGACATGCCTCCTACACTCAGAGATACCTGTGGATCAATTGTCACTCACTGATGTTCTCGATATCCGGAATCAGCTCGGAATATCCACTGAAGCCGCCAGCCGGAGTCGATCCACTGGTCGACGAAATGATCAATTTCGAACACGCTCTTCAAGCCAAGATTACCAATTATCTACCGAGTTTCTGGGCTGGACTTCTCTCTGACGTTGGATGGATGCGTGAGAAACTCTCGTTTATTTGTGGACTGCTGCATTGGCGTCTGTTGCCGTGTGTCATCGACTCACTCAATCGATGGTGGACAGCCAACAAGATGAATAAAAAGTTGGCAAGAGTGCGTGTCGATCTCTCTAATATCTTTAGACGTATCTCACAGCACAGGAACTTTGGTCGTGCACTTGCCGAGTCGAACGACTTGATTCAGGTGTTTGTGCAGTTCATCCAGCAGATCGAACCGATCTTTGGTGATGCCACTAAACTTCCATCGTTGGCACACTCTAGCTATTTCGCTGACAATGCAGTGGTTGTACATAACTTTTGTAATGCACTGTACACACCGACACCGTGTGCACTCGAGGACCGATTCGCAAGTCACTCGTCTCAAGTATCCGTTCGATTCCATGGACCGTAGGTGAACGTTACAAAACATTCAGAACCATATTGCAGTGGAGTGGACATCCACTGGTTGCTCAATCTAGAATGCAGCTCGAGGGTATGGAACTGAATAAGCGGTTGGCCAAGAAAGACTCGATTGCGCGTGAAGAGGAGCGTGCCAAGATCAACGCTGAACTGACAAAGATCCGTACTTGTTCGCGTCTGGCTGCCGAAGCAATTCTCAGACTTGGAACATTGTTTGAGGAGGGACATCTCCAAGACGATGTTATGTCATGGGTAATCGATTCCGAATTGAAAGGCAATCGTATTCTCCGATGGGTGTTATCCTATCACTTTGACGAAACCTATGGATTCTTCCTCAACAAGTCGTATGCCTCTATCGACAATCCATCGGAATCCGTTCTCTATCTACATTCCATCTATGACCAATACTTGCCTATTCCCGCACCGAATCCACCAACTCTTGGTATTAGCGAGGATATCTATCAATATTACTATGAAAAGGCGTTGGAGGAACGTGCTCAAGAACAACTGGAAAACGAACCGGTAACAGCGATGGATCGTAACTTTGCCAGAAGACTTACAGAGATTGGAGCTTCTCTCTTATATTTATCGTGTCTCAATTTGCTGCATCCTGCATTCCTGGCACGTATTCGTTCGTTTGACTTGATTGCCCGTCTCTCTCCGAATGCATTTGGTTTGCTTCTTGAGGAAGATGTTGCTGTGCGTGCTGCTCTCCTTCCGAAGCGTCAGTCGTTCGCGTCGAGAATCACACCGACCTGCAAGCAGAATGCAATCGAAGTGTCAGAGATTGCATCGGAATCCTGTGCCGCTTGGACAGAACGTTTCTTTGAAGAGGCATTCACACGTTACACTCAGTTGTCTGTTGCCAACCGACGTTGGACAGTGCAACTGCTACTGCCATGGTGTAAGAATGTCTCGCTTTCCAACACCTCTGAGAATGGACGTCTCATGAGAAACACCCCAGGTCGCTTCTTGATGGCTATCTTCAAGATGACCGAGCTACTCCAAGAGAGCATTCCAGACTCAAAGAACTCTGAGATCAGTCAGGAACTGATCGATCTTTGGTTGGCACTGGCACGTCGTGAACCTGGTAACCTGTCGACCATTGTCAACTTTTTGATAAAGAAGGGTGTCGCCACCAAGGAATCAATGAGAATCTGCAAGTTGCTACTTCTCCAGATCTACAGATTGAATCCAAATGCAACACTGGAACCATTGGTATTCCCATTGAGTTATGCAGGTGTTGTTGCCGAACGTCGCTCGGAATCGATCGCAGAGATGACACCTCCACCCAACGGAACCAACGCAAACGCCGACGACAAAAAGACAGCGAAAGCACAATCCTCAAAGATTCGTGAGGTCTGTGTAAAGTTTATCAGTGACTTGATCTCTGACAACTTGAGACCAATCATTCCACATCTTCATATTCTATTCAACTACTCGCTATTGAGAATCGACTCTACAACCGAGGGTGAAACCCTTGTAAAGATGATCAATGTTCTACTGTCGGCCATTAGAAACAGTATGTATGCACAGATGTCACAGGAACCTGAGGAGCAGAGATACCACTTCCGTGCGGTACTTAAATCGATTGACACTATCGTCACCAGCTTGCGACTCCCAACATTCCAAATCAAATTCAATTTCCACGATGGAAAGAAGGAAACCGATATGATTGGATTGATCGATGGTAACTCCTCAGGCAACTCGACCAAGAAGATGAAAAAGAAAGGTGCCAACCCAACTCTTTTGTCGACTTCGGCACACATCCCAGTGCCAAAAGGTGGAAGATCTCCTGGAAGCGGATCACCTCTACTCGATGGCAGTAAAGACGATGTCATTGAGCATCGAAATGAGATGATCAAGTGGTGCAACGGTTACATCTATGTAGAGGAGCTTATCACTGTGCTCTGCAAGTACTGTGAACTCTCGACACCCTCCACAATCGACAAATGGGAGGCGGAATCGCTGTTGTGGATCAAGAACTACAAAGATCCAAGAATCTCAATCAAAGCTTGTCAGACCTATCGTTCAATCATCTATTGTCAACAACAACTGCCAGATAGCTTGAAAGATGCTTCAAAGACTTCAACTCTTAAACGTCAACGTTCTCGTTGGACATCGAGTGTGGAGCATCTCGTTGGTTTGCTGCACGATTGGACCGAGGGATTGGATGCTTTCATCCTTCGTATCATCGCTGCCACATCGGACGGTAGCAGCAACCGCAGTGGATTCGGATCGACTTTCAACAAGCAACTGCAAGCTGCACACGACCAGCCCGACGCCTACAACCGCACACTCTGCGTTGAGCTACTGCTAGCGCTGAAACAGATTGTCCAGTCACAAAACATTGATGAGTTGTCACTCTCCTCGATATTCTGGAGTGCTGCTGCCTATTTGCCTGCGCAACACCGTTACTATGAGCCACTCTACGAGACTGCTCTCGATCTTCTTCACCTCTTGGTAGTCGAACAAAAGATCTTTGAAAGTGCACAGTCTTCTGTTTATCAAGAGATTCTTCGTCGTGCCAAAGAGATTTCAATTCCACGTGGAATCCAATATCATCTCTTCAAGGGTATTCTCACACCTCTAACAGAGGAACTTGCCAGTCCATTGATTATTTCGTATTTCTCTATACCGGATAATCAGTTGGTCGACCCAATTGGTGCACCATCGCGCTATCTCCTTCCGGTGCTTGCTCTCACTCCTTGGTTGCACAACAAGATTCTCACATCAAAGTCATCGATTGTCTACAAGGAACAAAAGGTCATTGCCGATAAGATCTCTCTTGATCTTGCTGAGCTTTTGTTGGATCGTAAACGTTTGCCACAAGCGGGTAACCTCTCTGAGATTTTCAGTAAATACTCTCGTGGTGAATATAATTCTAATCCCGATGAATTCTTGGTGTCTGTAGTCGAATCGATTCGCTCTGTTTGTATTCCAGAGTTTGCCAATCATTGTGCAGATCTCATGGGTAACATGCTTGACAATTCACAGCTACTGAGCAACTCGATCCTAAAGACAGTTAACCTACTGCTAAAGAATGCACCACTCAATGTCATCCCAATGTTTAAGAACATAATAAAGATGGCATGCGAAGTTGGTTCTGCTTCACCGATTGCCGGTGACTTTATTCACTTGGTTACATCCATCATGAAGACCGAGGTGATCACTGCAAGCAATTTGCCACCGATGTTGATTCCATTCGACAAGACACCTTCAGAGATTATCAAACAGCTCGTACCAACAAAGGCACCGGAGAACGGTAACCAGAAACGTGGTCGCGGTCATCGTAGAAATAAATCGGGTATCACCGACCATCCATCACTCAAAGAGAAGGCTGCCAATGAGAAGAAGAACATGCCAGTTGCACCACCGAAATTCTCCAATGTATTCAATCAGCATCCAACCGCAGCAACTGGACTTCCACAACAACAGCAGCAGCAGCAACAACACGCTCAACATCATCAACAAGCTCAACACGCTCAACTACAACAGCAGCAACAAGCACATCACCAAGCAGTTCAAGAAGTAATCGCTGGTAACTCCCCATCGAAAGGCGAACTTCCAGATACATTGTCTGAGGAGTATGACTTTGAGTTTGGTGATGACGATGAATTGAAAGAAGTCGACGATATCATTCACGAATCACTCACCATATCAATGCAAAAATCATTGTGGCGAACCTCTGATGAATACAATGTCTATCTCGACGACATTGAAACTGACTTGACCGACGGCCTCGATGATTTGAAGATTGGCTTGGACGGTGTCGATACCGTTTCACTTCTTAGCAAGTTGAATCCAACTCAATCGCTATTGAATATCAATATTCCAGCTAGTTTAGCTCAGTCTCAAGTCGGAAACCTAGGCAAATCGATACTCAATAACAATACACATGCCTCCATTTCAAAGTCGTCAAGTAGATCCAACGAGAAACTGGTAGAAGAATCAAACAATAATACAGGTAAATCGACTGTCAAACAACAACCACATAACAATAGCAACAACAATAACAACACTGCTACCAGCCACCATCCTCAACCAGATGTCTCAATCGATAGTCTACGTGAATTGTTAATGACAACCGATGACGGACCTTCGGTTATTACTGAATCCTATCAAATCGATCAACTACTCTCAAACTTGAAGGATCTAGATCAATCAATTGATTTCGATAAGTTGGATGTTGATTCTATAGACTTTAATGAATCATTCCTCACTGTTTCTACAGCCAATCCTTCTCAGAAACTAGCTCAATCCGTTCAAGCTCAGCCATCTGCTCAGCTCGATGGTATAAGAAGTATCTTGGCCGATCCAAAACGAAGACGTGCATTCCTTGACTATCTAAAGAAACGACACTTCCAGCGTGCCGTAAACGATGTTTGCTTTGTTGAAGTCGTTCAAGACTTTAAGACCGATGTATCAAGTGATGGCACTGGTGAGTTGGGTGGTGATGGACTTGCCTATCTGATGCGTCATATCGTTGAAGGTTTCGTTTTAGAAAATGCACGTCATTCCATTTCAATCACTGAAACAGTAAGACAAGATGTAATCGACTCCTATCAAGTATTCGTCACAAACAACAACATGGACCCAACCATATTCGATGTAGCATTTGAAATGGTCATTGATGGATTAAAACCAATTTTAGATGAATTCCTGAAATCTCAATGATATTGTAAATAAAATAAAATATTAAAAAAAAATAAAATGATCATATATAAGTTAATTTGTTTGATTCCATCGAAAAACTTCTTAATTATAAAATTTGACAAAAAATAATTATGATTTTTATTTAATTTTTAATTTAATTTTTTAGGAACAGTCAAAAGATATTGAGGATTGAATTGATTTTAATTGATAGATTTGTTTCTTATTTATTTTTAAAAAGTTCATCAGTTTCTTTCATTGTTGTTCTTTATTTTTTGTGAAATGTTGTTTTATTTTCTCAAAAAGAATTAATACTACAAGAACTGGAAAACTTAAACATTTAAAGATATCCATGAATTTACTTAATTTTAATTATTTTTTAGTTATTTTATAGTTTGGTGAAATTTTTTTAGTAGTTTTTCTATTATTAATTTTTATAAGTATAATATTAAATTTTCTTCTTTAATAATATATAATAAATATTGTTTTATCTATAAGATGATAAACACAAATAAAACCCCAATACATTAAAAATTAAAAAGTCAGAATATTAAAAACCAAGATAAATATGTAATTTAAAAAAATATCAAAAAGATCTCCAATATCTAATGTATTGATATCAAATTCCTTGTATTTTTGAAAATTCCTTCTTTTCAAAATTAAAGAACAAAACATAAAAAGGAGTGATATTTTCTGTTTCGTGCAAAGATTCTTAGTTAAACAGAAAAGTGATTCGAAAAATCAGCAAAAAAAGTTAATTTTGATTATCAAACATATTAGAAACAAATTTGTTAATAAACACAAAAAAATTTTTTGTTGGTCAAACTACAAAATGAACTTTAGGATCACTTTTATTCTATTATTATCTATTAAAATCTCTCTAGTGAGAAGTATCGATGTTAGTTTTTATGTGTATCCAACATCAACTAATACATCCGTTGTATGTGGTTCTGAAAATAGTGTAACTTCTGCTTGTCCAACCATTCAAGCAGCAATAACTTCTTTCATTACACAATACAATGATACTCAGATGGTACAGCAATACAACATTCTTTTGGCAGGTGGAACCTATACCTCAGATGGCAACAATAAATTGTGGATTGGAACTTCACAACTCACAATTGCACCGATCGATACAACTCAAACCGTAGTAATAGATCTAGGTCAAAAGTACTTTATGAATGCTTTGGAATCTCCGTCTGCCACTAGAAACACAACTCTTTCGTTAACATTATCAAATCTCAAGTTTATCAATGGCTATGGTCCAGGAAGTTTGATCTATTCAGTCTCGAATATAGCTGATAGCAATATCACCCTCAATCAGTGTCAACTCGATAGCTTTTCATCACCGCTGACTGGTGGTGTTTTCAAATCTATCGCACAGTCACTCAGACCAAGAAATAGATTCATTATTTCTCAAAGTAACTTTACCAATATATCTGGAGTCAAAGCCATTTTGATAACTGCTGACTCTGATGTGGAGATTACCATTGATCGATCGCAAATCACCAACTCACAAGCCAGTGGAGGTGGTATGATAGAAACATTCTATGGTGCTCTAGACATTTCGAATAGTTTGTTTTTCAATAACAGCGTTGGAAATCACATCTTTAGTGTAAACACATTGGATCAAGATGGCAGCGTTACCAACTGCAGATTCTTGAACAACAGTCTTTCACTGAATGACAACTCTGGATTGTTCACATTGATTGACTCTACCGTTACTTTTGACAGCTGTGAATTCACAAACAACACTGGTGGTTCGATACTTAATATTATTCGTGAAATTAAAGACTACAAGACACAAACCTATATCAATAACAACAAATTCATAAGAAACACCGGTGCTCTAAACGGCGGAGTAATAAACCTCGGTGAACTCACCACTCTTTATGTAAATGGAACAGTTTTTCAAGAGAATTCCGCAACAGAGAAAGGTGGTGCTATTTTCGCAGAGGAAGCATTGTTGGTATCGATTAAAAGCTCGTCATTCATCGACAACCAGGCAACAACAGATGGTAGATCTATCTATACCGACGATACAGTTGTAATGAACATATCAAAAACAGAATTCAAAGGTTTGGGAAATGAAATCTATTGTGATGGTGGTGGATTTTCATCTCTAGTGCTCAATAATATCACCTATGTCAATAATTTGGTTGATTGTGCTGGAGAAGGATGCACTATTCAAGGTGATTACAACAATAATAATTGCTCAAAGAAATCTGGTAACAAGAGAATTGGAGAAATCATAGGAATAGTCATTGGTGTAGTTTTTGGTTTAATTATCATTGGTGTAGTGGTTTACTTGATTTATAAAAGAAATCAGAGTAGAAAGCAATATTTACCAATGAGCTGAGAAAGATTTCGAAATCTTCAAGCAATAATTAATAAACTTATATATATTTATGAATCTTAACACCATCTTTTTAGAATTAAACTGTAAACTAAAAAAATTTAAAATTTTTATAATTTTAAGACAAAGATACAATGACAGAATCTTAAGAATATATTCTTTTATTTGTTTGTTAACTGTGTTGCGTATTTCAATATTCGGTGTTTTTATGATGTATTTATGTACAAAATGATTGTTATAATTCACCAAAATGGGTGGTATTGGTGATTGATCTAGTTGGAGGAAATTGAATTCGATACCAAACTAGATTTGAAGTTGTGTGTTAAAATTATAAAGTTTGGGATTGTTTTCATTTCTCTTTGAAATTCTTTGGCATTGAGAAATGAGAGAACAAAGGACTTCCATAAACTTTACGGTCAAGTGTTTTAGGTAGGATACGACGACGAGCATTGGTAAACCAGTTATTGATTTGACTGAATGAAAGTGAAGTGGCATTGGCAAGCATAGCCTTCTCGTCCTCAGTTGGATAGGGATGCATGTTGTGCTCGAACAGCCAACTCTTTAGAATTGAAGTGGATTCTCCTGGCAACTTTCCTCTCTTTCTCTTTTTGGTACCATTACCCTCTTCGCTCTCACTGGAGCTGGAATGTAAATTATTATTATTAAAATCATTATTATTATTATTATTATTGTTGTTGTTGTTGTTGTTGTGAACTGCTGTGGTTGTTGTGGTTGTTGTGCTATTGGTATTTAAACTATTAATTGAATGATTGCTATTATAAACTAATGTATTGTTATTTTTGTTGGTATTTGAACTATTATTATTGTTATTATTATTATTATTATTATTATTACGATCACTCTCATTGATAAAATTGAATTTCATGGCGTTGTTGTTGTTGTTGTTGTTGGAGGGCGGCTTGGTATGTTCACGCTTTTGCTTCTTTTGACTGTTGATTCTCTCTTTTTCTCTTTCCATGGAGAGATGTGGAGGTGTGTTGCTTGGTGTCGCTTGGTTACTAGAGCTTACCAACTGGGGATGGTCGTTCAACTTGAGAAGTGCCTCAGTTGCCCAATCTTCCTTTGGGGGATCAGTAGGAGTGGCTTTGACTACTAGCTTATTGTTCTTTTGATACTTTGGGTGTGGTGTTTTATTATTATCTTCCAGATCACTACTGGTATTATAGTCGGATGACTCCATATCATCGAATCTATTAAACTGTTGTTGGTCATTATTATTTGAAATGATAGAACTGATTCTACCTTTTGATTCACTATTACTATTATTATTATTATTATTATGAATATGATTCTTGTGATTGTTATGACTATTGTGATGTAGTTGTTGATCTGATGATGAAGCTCTTGGACATAACTTTTCACTTAATTCACCAATCAGAAAATCTTTTTCTTGGACTAATTGTTGAATACTACTACATGCTACGTTAATACTGTTTTTAAGGTTGGAAACTAAAGTTGTAAATATTTTATAATCTATTTTTAAAAAAATTAATACAATGAATGGTGATGGTTTTTTTAATTATAATTATTTATAAATATTTACCAATAATATTTCTGGAAGGTGTTTCCTTATTTACTTTCATTTCAATTTCCATTAGGATATTGAAAATTGGCTCAAAACTATTTGATACATCACAAGGATTGTTATGAATCAATGGAGACGGCAGAGGTGACTGCGATGGGGATGGTGTTGAGACTGGAGATGTCGAAAATTGATTAAAATATGAAGGATTATAGCCACCGAAAGGTATATTGTGTTGTTGATGGCTGTTGTTTGTAGAGAGTGTTGATTGGTGTTGGTGGTGATTGGATATTTCGTGTGATTTTATGTGAGCATTGTTGTTGTGATGATGTGAAAAATGTGGATTGGTGTTTAATATATTATTTTGTGCCGGAAATTGTTGGAATGGTGGTAAAACAGTAGAGCTATCGTAGGATGGTGGAGATGCAAATCGAGTACGGACATTATCGTAGAACTGGGAATTCTCCATCTCGCGAGTTGGTGAGACACTACTTTGATTTACATTATTATTATCGAGCAGCGATGAAATTGGTGACAATGACTTTGATTGAGAGTTATTATTTCTGGTTGACATTTTTAAGATTTTTGTTGATCAAGAGGAGGAAATAAATTAATTTAATGTTGTTATGTTTTGTTTGTTAAAATAAATAATATTTTGATAGTGAAAAATAAAACTTTTAAGAAGAGGATGGTGTAAAATGTTAAAAGAAAAAAAATATATAAGGTCGATTTGGCAAAGATGATTAAGAGAACCTCAGGTTGTAACTTGTTTCTTGGGCTATTGGATGAGATGGGACGAAAGAAAAAAAAAAAAAAAAAAAAAGAAAAAATTAGAAAATGTAAATTAAAAAAAAGAGATTTAAGAGATTAAAATAAAAAAGTTATTAGAATAACTGGAGGGAGTACCGGATTTATATTGATCAGTATAATATACCAGAAAAATAAATTTTGTAGTTTAGTAGATTAATGGAAAAAAATATATATTTAATGTCAAAGATTGGGATTGAATGATTATTTAAATATGTGAATGCAAAATTGGATTATTAAATTTTTTTTGTAAATGGATTGAGGTAAAATGATGATCGACAATAGTATTAGATGGATGTTGTTATTGCTTTTGTTGGTTGTGATGTTGTTGTTGTTGTTGTTATTTCCGTTGCCTTTGAGGTGATGGAGTGATGTTTGATATGAAAGCAGTATTATATTTATACTTTTTTCAAACTACATCATCAATCAGAAAAATAATTAAAATTTTAATTAAAATATATATTTCTGAATATTATAATAATTGTTGCCAATGAATTGATAAGGTGATATATAAATTTAATGTGAACAAACACTGTAGTATAGGTATTGAAATGAATATAATAGATATATGGAGGCAAAAGTTTGATGTATATCGACTTTTTAATGTATTCAATCAATGTAATAGAAATTAGACTATTATGAAGTGTGAATGAAAGATGTGGTTCTGGTGTTTTGATGTTATAAATCAAACATATAATATATTTAGTTTGTGTTTTAAAACTCATCACACTAATATTTGAAATGGAGGTTGTCATTGGATTGGAGGATTGAGAAGGTGGGGTGAATGATAGAATTCTGAATCTGATGTTGAAAGCAATGACAAAACAAAAAAATTATTTATAAAGTGTTGTTGATTGAACATATGAGTTGTTCAATCAACTTGAGTGTTGAGAGGGATGAGGAGGAAGTGAATACTTTTACTTATGTGACATTTACTTTCTTTCTTTATTTCAATAAGTTTAAAGTAATAACACTTGTGTATGTATATAAAAGTGTGTGAGTACAGTTCACCACCACACTACTGTCATACCCATCTAATACCAAACCAACTTTATACATATATATAATTTTATTCAGTCCAGTCACTCTCTAACCTCAATCATTCATTTTTCTTTTTCATTTTCGTTCAGTATGTTTGTCAACAACAACAACACATGTGTTTATAGTTATCAAAATCAATATGGAGTGAAATATTTAACAATATTAGAAACTATGATGGTTTGAGTTGTGGTGAGTATTAAATTGAATGGTGGCAATGTTAGATTTAATATAAAACACAAAATTTACACTGTGAGCTTTGAATGAATTTTAAATTTGGATTATAAGTAAATGCATGCACTTTTATAACAACTGCTCTTTAAAATCAATTGAAACAAAAAAAAAATGAAGTGTAATGAAATGAAATGAAATGAAATCAAACACACTCTCTGAATAATGGCGATGTAATGTTGATTTCTATACATTTTTTTTAATCTATCCATTCTTATACTTTGTTGTTGGAAGCAGTGTGCTGATGGGGGTGATCACTATTTTGACATCAACACATACCCCCACAATATAAACGTATGAGATCAACAGCAAACACGAACACTAGATTATAATATATTTCAAAAATGAATATAATAATCATAGACATACGTAAGCCTTACTGCTGTCACTCTTTGTTGAGCTTTCTAACTAAATACTCAAAACAAAAAAAAAAAAAACGCATCGAAAACAAAAGAACAGATATATACTTTTATACTTTGTTTACTTAGATTTATCAATATTAAATATTGTTGTTATTGCTATTTATTAATAACATGTTGGTATGTTTGTTATTACTTTTTACAAAATTAAAAAAATGAGTTATTTAGGATACTTGTGAATTTTGAGTTGTGGGTGGTGTGTTTCTGATTAGATTATCGAAATGTTATAGTAGTGTTGTTTTGATTGTTTTTGGTGTGGTGTTGTTTAAAATTGGAGTATTACTATGAAATAAATATGACAATAGGTATATAATTATTTTATTTTTGGTTTAACACATTTAATGTATGTTAAATGTTAAGAGTACCATTTATGGAATGTTAAAAATTATTTTAAATTGCTCTATCATCAGTCTTTTCAATATCCAAGCGTTGATATGGTTTGACTAAAGATATTACTTTTTGATCAATCAAATTAGTGAAACTTGATTGTCGATTTCATTCATCTATAATAACAACATATAGCTCTTATTAAACAAGATCTGCTGCTCTGAACAAGGTAACAAATAAGTAAGCTTGTTCTTGATGATGATGGTACGACTAATTTGGATGTGCATCTTCCAGTATTGGGCACATTGATTTTAAATTTAATTTATATACAACATATATCAAAAATAAAGAGTATTGGGATGATTAACATTTTAAAAAAAATAAAAATAAAAAAGGAAATGTAAAAAGAAGTCATTAAAAAAGATGAAATTAAAAAAATAATGATGGGTAGAGATATCAAAATGAGTATGAATATGAAATAAATTACAAGTTCTCTGAATGCCACAATATAATATTATTGCTATTGTTTTTATGATGATTGTTTATACTGTTGCTTCTTACCTTTAATATGTTTGATGAATCTGCTCTTAAAAAAAGTCAAGTAAAGTTAATTTATCCAAAAAGTGGAAAAAAGGTGATTAAATCATTATTTTGTTGGAGTATAATGATAGAATTTCTAGTGACTGTCAAAATTTATCTTTATTTTATCTACTTTCAAAAAACTGTAAAACCTTCTTTTTTTTTTTTTGATATGTATTTGTATATAAATGAATTAATTAGTTGATTTGATCTATTTTTTAGAATATTGTTGTTGATGTTACGACAAACTGTATTATTATTTGACCAGTGTTTATTTTAAGTATAGATATTTGAAAAAAAAAAAAAACAAAAAAAAAGTGAATGAATTTTAATTTCTATTAGGAAAATGTATTGATTGATTGACAGGTGAATGGTGAGTGAAAGAGGGTTGCTGTTGGGTGCTGACGATGGTGGTCTAAAATTGTTAATAATAGTTATTACGATTTATGTTTGATTGATAGGTAAAGTGTCAAAGCTGTAGGGTTAGAAGTGCTGGTTGTTTGAAAGAGAGACGACAGATGTCTTGTGTCAGTTTTGTGGAAAAAAAAAACAATATCTATAAAACAGAACAGTGAATAGGGGAAAAGAGACAAAACAAAGAAACAAAAGGTTGTGTGTTTGTTTTTATGTTTTAGGTGTAAATATTTTGAGACTTGTCAAAAAACAACAGAATAAAAATTGACACTTTGTGATTGATATGTTTGTAAGAATTTTTGCTTTTGTCTGCACCTTTTTAGCACTACTTTATTGATAATAATGCCACCAAATGCCACACTTGATTGATGGAGTCTCTCCAATAACCACCACACAACACACCATTTTCTGATTCTCATCCAAATAAACAATCAAAACACATATCATTAACATGTTGCTTGTGGGGCTAAAAAAAACTGATCCATAGATAGCAATATCCAATGCATTGAAACAACAAGAGTTGAAGGTTGTCAAAGACAGAGATAGTGTGTGGATGATTCACAATAATCAATCATTTCAAGACTTTCAGACTCTGTTGGTCAGATTGATTTTTTGTTTTGCATGACATATCAAACAATAAATAAACTTGAATGGAAAAAAAAATAAAAAAACAAGAGGTCTGAAAGTCAGCGAAAATCAAATTACAAAAAACCTTAAAAAAAGGTGACCACACATTATTTTTACAATCTATCAAAAAATTACCCCACCAGCAAACGTCGATTGAAAATAAATGATGACAATTGTAAATAAAAACAAAAAAATTTAAAAAAAAAAAACCATTAATTTTGTTTTAGAAAATTAAATATTTGGTTTCGTTTCGATTTCAGGGCTACATCCCTTTCCTTTAATTTCTCAAAGTGTTTCGTATTTATGTCGATCTAGGGGTACATACAACTCAACTTTTCGTAAGGTTTCATTAATTTTTTTTTGATTTTTTTTTTTGAACGCGCAATTAATGTGTTCTATCGAAAATAATATCTTGGAGCCAGGAGTTGGCAGGGCTTAAAAAAAAACAAGCTTGCCCCAACCTTTTGATTTTTCTTTTGACAATTTTATTCAAAAAAAAAATAAGTGTCGCTCTGGGTGATCAGTTTTGATGATTTTTGATGTGACTTTTCCGAAAAAGATGATTTATGCTGGAATATAGTTGACAATCCCATTCCCCAATAGTTTTTTTTAACTTTTTTTTACACCAGTGGTTTCTAAAAAAAAAATATCTAGAGTCTATACGATACTTGTATTATGATTAATGCGATACCACCCCTCAAAGTATCTTTAATCTATTTGCCAACCATTTCGTCATCATGTGAACTTAAATGGTGTTAGGAGTCAAAGATTTATCAAGAGATATAATTAGTTATTTTTTTACCACTCCTCCAGATGAAAGAAAGTCTATCGAGCAATAGATATTTGTTAAAGGTCTGGTCATTAAAATTCAGGCTGAAATGTTCATAGAAAAATTTTTAAATGGAAAAACTGCAAATACCACTGAAAGATATTCTTTATAAAGAATCGGTACCTATTTACCATCGATTTGTCAAAACTAATGACTATAAAAAACAAAAATACATTATACAAAATAATTTTTACTGTTTTTTTGATAGTTTAATAGTTTATGAAAGTTTTTATTGAATTTATTCTAAAAATTAATTACACATTACTATTAAAATAAAATTTATATCCACAAATCTCTCTTCTTTTCTCCACCAGTATGTTTATCTCCATCCTTCTTAATCTTGTAAGCACTTTCTGGAGGTACTAAAAATTGGTCAGTGTCGATATCTGGATGGTGATATCTCTTCTTTGGTTCAGCATGAGAGTCAGCTCCTAAATTTTTTTTGTAAATTTAACAGATTATGTAAAACAACACAGAGTATTAATATTATATAGATAATTCAAAATCAACTTTTACATACCCTTTTCCTTTGCTTTTCCTTTATATCCTGTTAAGTTTTGTGTTTGAGTATACATGTTTAGATGTTGTTGGTTTGAGAGGAAATGAAAGAGAGATAGACGATTATATAAACAGATTGTTTGAAATCCTTGGAATATTTTAATTTAATTTAAATAAATAAAATAATTATTCTGGACATGTGTGGTGATAATGTCTAGTATAGGACCTTAATTTAATAATAATATTATTTTCATTTAATATTGTGAGAAAAAAACCACTAAAACATTGTCAAAATTGAATTTTATACTAAAAAGGTAAAAAGATTTTAATAAATGCACAAATTGGGGTTGCAATTGAAAATATGTGTGAAATTTAAATAAAATCAGAAAATGACGAATAAATAATAATTATTTTTAAAAGATTTTAAAAAAGTAAATGAATAAATAGGACCTTCAACTTAATAGGTGATTTGTTATATAAAAGGAAAAAAAAAAGAATAATAATTTTTATTTATAAGTTTTGTTTTTTTTAATCTTTAGATATAAGATTGTTATTGTTTGTTGTTTATAACTATTTTTAATATTGTTGTAGTTGATTATTAGTATACTGATCAGTTTGTTGGTTTATACCAAATTCTTTGATTGTCATTCCTATTTGAACATAATTATCGTCTTACTCGCGATGCTATTGATTTGGTTTGGTTGTTCTTGTTGATTTTGTTGTTTGTATTTATATCTGTTTTGAATTACCAAAGACTGAATAATCCTTACCTATATATTGTAATTTGAGAAAAAAAAAGAAAAGAGAGTTGGGCAGTAGTAATTGGAAAGAAAAAAAAAAAAAAAGAAAAAAAGAAAAAAAAAGTAAAAAAGCGAAGAGAATGTATATAGATACTCTATAGTTGTGTTGCGTGTATAGTTGCTGTGTGTAATATAAATATATATATATATATAATTATAGTAGAAGACCGAATTTAACCAACATTTAGCCACGAATCAAATCAATCTTTTTGATTGCTGGTTTCTTATCGGTGTTGCTGTTGTTGTTGTTGTTTGAGGATGATGAACTAATGAAATCTAATTCATCAACTTCATTGATTATATTGTTATTATTGTTGTTATTATTATTATTGTTGGTAGTACTACTTAAAACTGGAACTAGATTGTTATTTACATTGTCAGTATCTGGTGTTGGAGATAAAGTAGTTGTAGATTCCGTATTTGTATTGTTGGTGGTGTCAGTTGGAGATTCGTTTGTTTGGTGGTTGGAAGTAATTGCGGTAGTTGTTGTTGTATCCATGCCTGTTGTTGATGGTACTGGAGTTATAATTGTAGTTGAAGTGGAAGTTGTTGATGATGTAGCTGCCACGGGTGAACCATTGTTATTTGTAATGTTGACTACTGGTTGTTGATGCTGTTGGCTTGGAGATAATGCTTTTGGTGAGGAAATTGGTGTAGCTGTTTTTGGTGTTGTGGATGATGTCGCGACAACGATTGGCGGCGAGGAAATTGAATCTGAAGATTTATTTATTGCGCTTGTTTTGGAGTCGGCGTTTAGAAGTGGAGTGGTTGTAGTTGAGGAGCCAGTTGGTGAGTTGATATGTTGTTGTTGGTCGGTTCTGTTCTTTTTCTTGGCTACGTCAGCAGAGTTGGCAGATCCTCTCTTCTTTGCCTTGGGTTTCTCTTCGGGTGGTGCTTCCGCCTTGACAAAAGCAGGCAGTTGTCTACGCTTGATGTAGTGCACCTTCATTTCCATGGTCGGACCTTTGCCTGCCCAGTCCTTGATGAGATGAGTAAAGTCAATGACAGCCTTGGTGATATCGACCGACTTGTCGGCACCAGGAGCATTCGAAAAGTTGAATCCCAATCCCATGAAGAAACTAGTACAAACATTGGAGTTGTTCGCATCGGTCACAGCTTCGCCATTGGCTGCGGTTGTAGTAGCTGCTGGAGTAGGTTTGTTCTCAAAACTCTTTGGGAATGGAATAGCAAATTTCATCTTTGGTGTTTGTTCCAAGAATGAAATCAACTTTCTCAATTTAGATTCAATCCAACCTTCCCTATAATTTTGAATTGAAATAAACAAAAATTAATATAATTAAAAGAAAAGAAATATAAATATAGATATGGTGGTAGCCTACCATTTTCTATGTTCTTCTTCGTTTTGAGCTGAGCAGTCAATTTGTAAATAGAATTGGTATCTAGAGAAAAAATCTGATTTCTCCAAAAGTTTGTTCCAATTTGCTTCACCAGACTCTAACTTTTGAGCGATTTGATTTCCTCTTGCAAATTCATCCTTTAATAAACTGAGAGTAGACTTTGATACATTGTATGTTGAATTCATCGATGGATATGCTGGTGTAAGAATTGGCATTAAATGACTTTTATCTCTCTATATAATATAAAATATAAGTAAATTATTGTTACAAATATAATTAATAATTTAAATTAGACTTTACCTTTTGATTCCAAACTTTGGCAGCAAAGATACCACCATCTTGAATAGGACACAACAATACAGGTGTTGGACCTGGTACACCCCATCTCCAAGTTTCATAGATCTTAAAGAAACGATTGATAATTGTGCTGGGTGCTGCATTTGGATAGAGTTGGCATATTCTAGCGGTGAGTAACGCCCATGATACACCTCCTAAGAATCCAAGTACATTTGAATATATTCCTCTTCCTGTTTTATTATTAAATATTAATTAATGTATTAGTTTAGAGTTGTTAATTATGTTTGTTAACTATATATTTATAATCTTTTAATAAAGATGATCAACTTACTTTGTGCCCATAGCTTTATAAAACGCAATGCCATTCTAAAAGTCGCTCTACTCGGTACTAAAGTTAAAATTTTATCAGTGACACGACAACCATTCAAACTGGTGATGGATTGATCATCGAGATTCTTTAGATATGCATCATCAATTAAATCATTCATGTCTTCGGAAATCGAAGACAATGACAATCTTGCAAAGATAAGATCAATTGCAATGCCTGAGAATATCATTGTAATAACTGGCACATATGCATCTTTAACCATCTGATAAATCATTAACGATGATTATTTGATTAATATAATGTGTTTGTTTGTTTGTTTGTAGTTTGTTTTTTTGTTTTTGTTTTATTTCAAATGATAGTAAGTAAAGAGAAAGAAAGAAAAGATAGAAGAAAAGAAAGAAGAGAAAAAAAAAAAGAGAAAAAAAAAAAAGAAAAGAATGAAGAAAATAGAAAGAAGTAGAGTTATGTAAATATAAAAAGTTCATTATATTTATTAAATCAAAATTCAATATATTGTTGTCGTCATCGTCATCCTCATCTCCACTTGTATTATTGCAATAGATTGTACTTACGTTAAGTTCTGTGATATCTGGATGTACTTTGAGAGCTTCACCTAGGAAATCGAAAAAGTCAGATCTCATAATATGCTTGGGTGCTACACAGAGTGTATCGATATCACTGCTGGGTCCAGAAACACCAAGTCTATACGAACCAAATGTAAAGATCTTTGCTACAACTTCTAGTGACATTTGTTCTGTAAATCCCTATTAATAATAATAATAATAATAATAATAATAGTAATAATAATAATGGTTAATAATAGAGCGCTTCTTTTGTTTTTCACCTTTTTAACATACTCTTTTTAAACTGACATCTATGACCCATTTTCGAACGATTAGATTAAGTTTACCTAAGATCTCTTCTTTTTTGCCACTCTCTTCTGGAGTTTCGAACAGATTGAAACTCTTGAGTGTATCCTCGAGCTCTGTACTTAACTTTAGATCTGCTGGTGTCGGATTAGAGAATGAGATTGGTACAGTTACACCATAGGTAATTTGCTATTGACAATGAAAGAAAGGAAAGTGAATCAAGTTAGATACAATTCAGGAGTGTAAAAGTAAGTCGGTACAAATATAATATTACTTACATTTGTTGGTGATGTTGTAGAAGCAGAAGAAGTAGTTGTTGTGCTTGCTGCTGTGGTAGTAGTTGCCATTGTTTTGTATTGTTTGAATGTATTTCGAAATGACAAACAAAGAGAATATATAGATAATAAAAAAAGTGAATTTAAGCAGTGCACATTCGAATGTGCACTCTATGTAAAATTGGTGTTTAGAGGAAAAAGAAATGACAGATCTTTGAATGATGGTGATGTTATGTTTTTGTAACGAAAATTAAAATAAAAAAAACAATTTTGTTTGTTTTTAACCGGTTTAATAATTCTCAAAAAAAAAAAATTAAAAAAATGTTGCAAAAGAAGGAGTGATAGATGTTTTGTTGGTATGTTTTGATTTGTTGGTTGATTGATAGAAAGATAGATTGTTTGAATGATTGTATTTATAATTAATTGTATAGTTATCACGTTGTCAAAAGAAGTAGTTAATTTTATGTATTTTTTATTATTTTTAGTTTTTTTTTTTTTTCTTTTTAGTTTTTTTTTTTTTTTATTTATGTATTTTTTTAACAAACAACAGTTTGTTGCTCTTTCTTTCAAAGTAACCGGATTGTTTGATAGACAGCCTTAAGAATCGATGAGTATGGATGAGTTCAACTAGATCTACAACTTTTTGTTATTTTGTTAAAATTTCAAAAATGCTTCGGACTTCTAACAAACTTGCTGAAAATTGATCACCTAATCTTCTTTAAAATGAATATAATATATATATATATATGTAATAATAAATAAAGAATGTTTTTTGGAATTTTTTTTATGTAACTAAAAAGAATTTGAAAATTGTTAAAAAATGTTTGAAAAATTCAAAAAAAAAAAAAAAAAAAAAAAATTGAAAACAAATATTTTTATTTATTTTTTAAATAAACACCAAAGATATTTATTTCTTTTAAATACAGCCGCAGTTTTGATCTAGTATCATTGGATAACAATATATATTTATATATTTTTATTTATTTTTTAAATTTAATTTGAAATTTTTAATTTATTATTTTGATTGGTTTCAAGATAAAAAAACAACAATTTTATTGTATGTTCTATTCTTCAATTAATACATATTTATAAATGTTTACATTTGAGTATTAATAACATGTGTCAGTTTTTCTTTTTAAATCTTTGATTTGAAGTTGTAAGAGTGTTTTCACTAAAATATTTTTGAATCGTATTTTGTTTTTTTTTCATCGAGGAAGAAGATAAACAAACATGTCAAGGTTGATAAAGAATGTCGTAATTGATATTGAAGGTACAACTACACCAATAACATTTGTACATGACGTTTTATTTCCATATATTACCAACAATCTTACACGATATTTGAGTGATAGTTGGTCGGATTCACAGACTATCGCCGATGTCAATGCTCTCAAAAGTGAACCACTGGTAGAGTCGGTGCCAGCCATCCACATAGATGACGGCAACCGAGAGAAATCAATAGAGTCGGTGTGCAGCAATATAAAGGCACAGATGTCAATCGATCGTAAATCGACTGCTCTGAAACAGCTGCAAGGTCACATGTGGCGTGCAGCCTACGAGAGTAAGCAGATCGCCGGTTTGCTATACGACGACGTCCGTCCAGTCTTGGAGAGACTGAAGCAGGAGAGCGCCACACCAGTCTATATCTACAGTAGCGGTTCTATCGCTGCACAAAAGTTGCTATTCGGTTACTCGACTGCCGGTGACTGTTTGCCATTGCTCGCTGGTCACTTTGACACCACCATCGGACTCAAAGTCGAGAGTTCAAGCTACACACGTATACTCGAACAGATCAAAGCAACCGAGCAACCATCAGAGACACTCTTTATCACCGACTCACAACGTGAAGCTATCGCTGCAAAAGACGCCGGTCTCTCTGTACTGGTCAGCGTTCGTCCAGGCAACCCAGCACTAACACCAAACCTAACCGATCATATACAACAAATTACAAACTTTAATCAAATTTATAATAGTTTTAGATTTAATTAAAAATCAAATTATTATAATATATAATATTTATTATTAATAAATTAATCTTTATTATTCTTTATCAGCTCAAAAAAAAAAAAAAAGGTAGTAGATTTATTTAATTTAATTTAATATTGTTATCAATAAAGTATTGTAGATTTGCAATTGTAGTATCTTTATCATTGTTTGTTGATGTTACAATGATCTTTACCTTTGATTGGTCAATGGCTTCATTAGAGTCGATATGATTGGCGGTGTTGTCAGTTTCAGACTTTTCCTTTTCTTGACTCTTGATTACTTCATCGAGTGACTGTTGTAATTGTGATAATGCTTCATAGTCAATATCACATAGTCTAATATTTTGAAGGCAAAGAGTACCATTCTTTTTGTGTTCCTTTACAAATTCAACCACTGCTTTAACAATGAATTTAGCAGCAATATCTTTTGGTACACCATAGATTCCACTTCCAATTACCTAAAGAATATATAGATATTTAATATTAGATGCTGATTTAATTGTAATATAATGAGAATATATAAATGAATGAATTATTAACTTACAGGTATAGATATACTTTTGAATGATTGTTTGTTTGCAATGATAAGTGTGTTATTGATAGCAGAGTATACTAATTGTTGACATTCGGCTTTGTTTGAATTCCAAATAGGTGCAACTGCGTGTATGACAGCCTTAAAGTTTAGTTTGCCTGCAGATGTCAATGCAGCGGTACCTGTCTTGACTCGACCATGTGTCGATACGTATTCATGTGACTCGTTATCGAAATCACGACCGGCGGCACGAGAGATGGCACCAGCAATACCACCACCATGTGCCAAACTTTCATTGGCAGCATTAACAATACAATCGGTAGACTCCTCCAAGATACTACCTTTGATAACCTCTAGCAATACACCACCACTGGCTTGCAGCTTGGTAGACTTTAGCACTGTATTGGAGGACACTCGAGACTTGACTTCACTAACCAATATCTGGTGTTCAGTAAACAGCTTTCTAGTGACAGGATAGTAGTGGAGTTCTTTCGATATCGATGCACTGATTTGATGTTCAAACGATATTGCTGACTTCTCTACACCGCCTATCCAACTGTTGATTTTGTTTGCCAGCTTATCGATATCAGCTTGCTTACCGTATAAAGTAAGGTGTCTCTCCTCGGACAATGGTAATCTTACGGTACACTTTTCATTATCATTTAAGATCTTGTTGATTTCACTCTTTTCATTGGACACTTCATTGAAGAACGTTAGGAGTACAAAGTTTGATTTAAGAACAATGGATTTGGCCACTGTTTCGAATTCTCGTTGTGGTAGTTCCTTTAATATCGATATGGCTCTATCGATATCCTCTTGATTTCTTGCTACTAGTTTGAAAGTATGTTGTCTATCGTCGTAGCTCAAAGCGTACAGACATAGATCTTCTTGCAGTTGATTGAGTTGGTAGTATCGCAACGCCGGGTAGTTGGAAGCCAAAGGAGTGTCAGTGTCGGATGGCCATACCCGTTGTAGATGTGCCAATTGCTTCATGATAGAATCTATTTCATTCCATTTCGCATCGTCTTTGGCATAGAGACCAGCTAGTTTCACTTGTGTAACTCTCGATACCGGTTGTGACTTTGGAATGGTGACACGAATACTTGGATGCAGATGTAATAGATTCTCCAAGTATGCAGGCATAGCTCTTTTGATATAACCAGAAATAGTGTATTCTTTAAAGGTCAAGTTTCTATCAATGAATTGTTTAATGTCGTTGGCAACACGTTGGAGTTTTTCTTCCGACTTGCCAATAAGTGAAATAGATGAGCCGTCATCAGCCATCTCTATTTCGATAGAATCGGCAGTAAATTCAGCCAAGGCACTATTATTTACTCGGAGATACTCTACAACATCTTTACCAACTTGAACCTTGATTGTTTTTTTATTGTTATTTTCATTATTATTATTATTGTCATTATTTCTATTACTAACGATAATATCATCTGACTTTAAATGATTATCAATATAATTTGTAATTTCTTCAATATCAGTGAACCATTTCTTATTGAATAATATTGTATTATTATTAAATATTGGAATTAATGATATATTATTATTATTTTGTAATGAACTTGTTATTTCTTTGATATTATCAGTTGTAATATTGTTATTATTATTATTACTTAATAATCCAATTCTATCATTGATATAATTGATATTTGTTGGTTTGATATTTAATTTGTTTGATAATAACTCTGTAATACTTTGTTGTTGATTAGTTTGAGTATCTTTATCTGTAGCGACTGCTGTCTGTCCTCTTAATACTAATAATACATTATCTAATATCAATGAAAATTGTACACGGTGTGATTTTAACATTGTTATTGTTGCCGCTGATCTAATATTGTTTAGGATCGAAATACAATCTTTTAATGATTCTACTCTAACGATAAAGTTGTCTTCTTTAATATCAATAGAATCGATTGTAATGGAAAGTTTGAATTCTTCACTGAATAGCTCCACCACAGATTGCTTTTCAACAACAGAAGTAATAGAGTCTTGTTTTTCACTATCTCCACTAACAGCACAACTAATCACTATTCTCACAACTCTTTCACCCTTTAATAACTCTAACAAAGAATGATTGTAATTATTTAAATGAATTATATTAAATTCATCAACAATATTATTATTATTATTATTATTCATTATTATTAACTATCTCTAATTTTAATAAATCATAAACTAAATTTATTTTTTTCTCATTTGAACCAACATCTTTTGATAATGATCAAAAATTAAAAAATCAAGTTTTAATAAACCTTTTTGTGTGTTGAGTCACCAATTAATGGATCACTCAGATTTGAAAAAACAAAGAATCAAATAGTTTGGCTGATGAATATTGTTTTTATAAATTTTATTTTAGATCCAAATATTTATATATTATATACTTTTAAAAAGGGTTTCTATTTATATATGGATTTGTTGAAATTGTTGTTGTGATTGATGAAGTTGGTGTTGGGTGATTGTGAGTATCACTTGATTGACTAGGATGTCAATGTCATCTTTCCAGAGTCTATTGATGAACAGTTTTCTCTTTGGAGTGTTAAAGTGAATACCTCTGTGAATGTTGGTGTCAACGAACGTGTTTTTGAGATAGTTGAATTCCTCTAATGATATGTTGCTGATTTCCTGTGGACGACCCTCCTCTTTCGATTCGATCAGCTTGATCTTGGCCATGACCGAATCCCAATTCTTTTTGAATCCGACAAACTCCAACATGACGTAGACGATCTTCTCCGAGTAGTTTCCATCTTCGTTGTCATCATTGTTATCATCGTCATCTTCGTCATCAGAATCCAAAAGCACACCACTGTTGTTATTGTTGTTGCCATTTGTTGTACGGTGTTGTGATTGTTGCTGCTGTGGTTGTTTAGATAATTTTTTAGATTTCTTTTTGATAATCTTGTGTCTGATAAAGACCATTTCATCTTTGGTGAAAAACTCTTTGAGCTGATCGAGTTCTTTGACAGTGGACTCTGAGAATAGTTTCACCAACCTGTAGGACTCTAATTGTGACTTCAGTTGGTCGATCTTGGCTATGGAATCCTGAATCTTCTTGTTCTCACCATTGAGGAAGACTGAGCGCGACTTTAAGACAACACGCACGCCACTCGCTTGAATGTCATTGTGGAGTTGTCGTCTAAAGAAGAACAGCTCTCCATAGGTCATTGCAATTTCCTGGGTGACTTCTTTCTTTGCCTTGGAGGGGCTAAGCGACTCTCTGGTGGACTCTAGCCACTCTTCGAAATTGTTAACATCCTCGTGTGGACCACATACATGAACGGTGTGCTGCTTTGGTTCCATCTTGATGCTGATGTTGAACTCCTTTGACAGTTGCTCGGCGTCGATCGCTATCGTATTGGTCTTGCTTCCGTCGATCAACAAGCTGAAGGAATCCATTTGTAGATCCTCGAGGAAATTGGCAAATTGGTCGATGTCCTCCTGAGGACCGAATAGAGTTGTGCAAATAATGGTTGTCTCACCCTTTCTCTCACCACCCTTATTGGTGACGGTCTTGTTCTTGTAGCAATGCTCATTCAACGTCTTGTAAAAGAGTTCACGATGATGAGAATTGATAACCGGTGTATCGACACGACGCTCCTTAATACTCGACATCAAGACATTCATGTCTTCGATGGCCAAAGTCAACTTGTCGGGGTTGGGACCACTAAACTCGATGAAATAATCATTTTTCAGTTGCTCCGGATTGACTTTTACCGAGTGTTCCGATCTCACTTTGTTTAACAGGTCACGTCGCTTGTTAAAGATGTTATCGTAGAGTGTCTTGGTGACGTTGATCTTGCCACTGTAGATACAGTTGGTTTCGGCGGTGTCTTCAAACACCCAAGTGTAGTGGTTGATATAGTTACCCTTCTTTGCATTGTCAGCAGCTTGTTTTCCACCTCCAGCATTGTTGTTCGTCTGTGATTTGTTTGTCTTGTTGTAACTGAAAGACTGGACGAGAATCATATGCTCTTTGAGTAGCTCATTACGACATTCCTCTGTGCCAAGTGGAATCTCCAAGTAGCCAGCAGTCTCTCTAAATGGTCCATTCACACTGACAAACTTACTGATTCGATTAGCGATAGCACTATAGTTTGCTTCTGGAATAGGGAACAAATAAACATTCCAATATGGTACACGCGCATTACTACCATCTTCTAAATATAACTAAATAACAGTGATAACATATGTTAATTAATTTGCTAATAGATGTAATTGTAATAATAATAATAATAATAATAATAATAATAATAATAATAATAACTTACCCAAGCACCATTGTTTGCTTTAAACTTAAATGTACTTAGTAATCTATTGTGTGAAGATTTATCCAATTCAATGTATGCAATATTGTCTCTGATGGTGATGAATAACACTTGATATCTTTGTTCCTTCAATGATTCTAATAATATGTCATATGTTACTTTTTTAGGCAAATTTGTACAAATAACATATTTCATATCATTATCATTATAATAATTGGTTTTACTATTTTTGTTATTCTTATAGTACTTGTTCATATTATTTTTGTTATTGTTACTGTTATTGCTGTTGCTTATATTTATACTACTACTATTATTACTATTGTTATTGCTATTGATAATGTTATTATTTTTAACGTTATTTGTATTTGTAATGGTCGTCGTAGTTGTAGATGTATTTGAATTAGGAAGATTGTTATTAATGATTGGTTGTTGTTGTTGTTGTTGTTGTTGCTGTAGTTGCTGCTGCTGCTGTTGATTTATATTAAGATTGATATTGTTATTGATAGCTGGAGATGTTGGTTGTTGTGGTTGTGGTTGTTGAACAACAGGCGGAATAAAAGTTACTTGTGGTATATCAGTATTGCTTATAACTTTTGGTATATTATTATTATTATTAACCGGTATATTATGATTAACCACAATATTATTATTGATATCATTGCTATTTACAGGATTGTTACTAATATTATTACTATTATTACCACTACTACTACCAGTACTAGTAGTGTTTCCATTACCGTTACCATTGGTTGTATTTATATTATTTATAGTAGTTGTAATAATAGTTGCTGGTTGAGCTTGTTGTTGCTGTTGTTGTTCCAACAATGTCTGTTGAAGTTGTTGAATCTGTTCTTGTTGCTCTTGTTGTTCCGGTTGTTGTTGTTGTTGTTTACCTAAGGATATTGATTTTCTAGTCAATACCATCTCTTTTGGTTGAACAGTTGTAAAGTTGATAACACCACTCTTGTTGTCATCGAAAAAGTAGTATTCCACTTGACTGGGCACGGGAGTAGCAACACCACCATTACCGTTGTTGTTGTTAGCATTCTCTCCGATGATTGTATCAATTTGATTTTTGAGTTGATCAATGCTCTCGATTGGAGTGTTACACTTGAAATGCAATGAATGACCAAAGTATGGCAGAAGCAGTGCCTTCTTACGCTTGATAACCAATGTGTTTTCAGAACGTTTGATCTCCTCTACGAGTTGATCGATCTCGGCAATCGAGAGATTCCTGAGCGAGATGAACGCCATACACTTGTTCCTGTCGACGGTGATATACTCTTCGAGTACCGGCACAACATCGGTGGCAGAGTAGGACGATGGTTTAAAAGTCAAACCAAAGTTGTTGTTCAAGAGCGATGCAATCGAGTCTACCTCGAGAATCGGCTCCTGAATGACGAGTAGCAAGTTTATTTCGAGCATTGGCGATACCGTTGCTTTGACACGTTGGATGATAATGTTGCCCTCCGCGAGCATCGATGCGCAGTTCTCTTCTGACATGGTAACAACGAATGCATCGTTGCACACCTCGATTGCTTCCAGTGGCAGATCAATATCCATAGAGAAATTGAAAACTGTTGAGATGACCGTCTTTTCTACTTGATTCACATTGAGACCACTGATTTTGATTCTACCGTAACCACCACCACCAGAGTTAGCAGCACCACCAGAACCAACGAGATAATCTGCACCATTCGCTGTTGAATCGCTGTTGTTGCTTCCATTGCTTTCACAATCATTATAATCAACAGATATCTTTTCGAAAACAACCTAATGAATCAAATGTCATTGTTAATATCTTTAGAGCTATAGCAATAAATCTATAATGAAATGAACATACAAATTGTTTCTTTATCTTTAAACCTGATTCACTTAGAAGCTCTTGAATTTCAGGTCTTTGATCGGTGATGCTGAATGACAGTGTGGATTTGTCGACACGAACAACATCAGATACAGAGAGAGCCAGTGAACATTCTACATTTTTAATGAATTCATCCAAAGAATAGTTATGAGGCATATTCTTTGCCAGATACTTTAATTTGTTTGATTTTCTTTGAATTGATACATTTTCAAATTCAATTATAATTTCATTTTGTTGTTGTTGTTGTTGTAATGGTGCAAGCTGTTGCTGTTGCTGCTGTTGTTGTTTTTGTTCTGTAGCAATCCTCATGAATATTTTGTTGTTTTTTTGTTTTTAATGTTTAAAAGATTTATTAACTTGATCGAAATTGATTAAAGAGATATATAAATATTATAATTTTTTTTACAAAAAAATACAATACTAATAATTCTTCAATTCAATTTAATATTAATAAAAAATAAACTAAAACCTATTAAATTATAATAAGAATCTAGATAACAGATTGATTGATTGATTGATTTATAATATATTGAATGATTTTAATATGTCTATAGCTGTTTAACACTTAACACTTCTAAATTTATATAAAAGTGTTTGATTGTTGTTTGTTATTGCTGTTTGTGTTAATGAATATCTATATATTTATGATGTTTCGTTTTGTGTTGTTTTTTTGTGTTTATGTTTGTGTTAATATTTTTTAATATAAATTATTCATTAATGTTAATTAAAAAAAAAAACAAAAAAAAAAATTGATATTTTTTTTAAATTAAAAATTTTTTAGTCAAAAATTTTTTGTGTCATACTTGCACCTTTAAATTTGAAACATGTTTTCTTTTGAATTTTTTTTAATATTTTTGGTGAAGTTAAAACCAATCTAATTCTAATTTTTATTTTTGCTATTCAAACTTGTAAAAATACATATTGATTGATTCTCTTATTTTAGAATGAATCTTTTAATTTTCTTACATAGCCTAAAATATCAATCGGTGAAGCATCGGGATTCTCACGCTTGAATTGTTGGGCTGCTGTCGAGTCAAGATGAACTCTCATGAATGGGTTAAATGACTTCTCCAAACCAACAGTACTTGGAACTGTTGGTTGTCCTTTTTCCTTTTGTTTCTCTGAAAACTCTAACATTTCCTTAAAATTTTTTAAAAAAAAAAAAATTAAATTAGAAACACAATGTGTTTTAAAAAAAAAAAAAGCCGATGTTTGTTACAATGTATTTATGATAATAACTATCTATACTTACTAATAAATCCTTGTTATGAGGCTCAAGTGTTTTTGCAAATAATAGATTCTTGTAGGTATATTCATGACCGCAATAGACGAGTGTGTCGTTGGGCAGTTTTCCTATGACTTCGTAGAGTGCGTGATACATTTGTGCGGCACTTCCTTCAAAGAGACGACCACAACCACCAATGAATAGAGTATCTCCTGTGAATACACATGAGGAATCGTCTTTGTTGACATAGTAAAGAACATGTCCTGATGTATGTGCAGGTGAGAACAACACTCTTACCTTTAACTCACCAACATTGATTATATCATTATCCCCAACCTTGTTCGATATCGCTTCAACTCTATCATCTCCACCATAGATTGGAACATTCGGTAGTAATTCTTTCATTTTCTTATTACCTCCTGCATGATCCCTAAAATATTAAGTTAATTAAACATTTAGAAACAATTTTTGAACTCTTATTACCAATGATGATGAGTTGTTAAAATAGATTCAATTGTTAAATTATTAGATTTGGCAACTGATAGCACTTTCTCGGGTTCAACAGAATCAATGGCAGCAGCTTTATTGGTAAGTTCATCCACTAACAGATAACTGTAGTTATCTTGTAATACGGGTACAACAATGACTTTGAACTTATTCTTCGTCACCATATTCTGTATAATCTTACTAACAATAGTAGTTCCTGACATTCTCTTCTCTTTAAATATTCAATTATTAAATATTGAATTATTTTGTCACATGTGTGGTTTGAATAATTTATAACTTTATTTTTCATTCCACTCATTTTCTTTTTTTTTTTTTTGTTTTTCGACTTTATTCTAAAATTTATTGTCACAGGTGATAACATTATGATTATAAGTGAGTTTAGAAAAGAATCTTCAGCAAATTAACTCATTAAGATGATATTTTGAAAATAATTAATTAATTAATTAAATCATAATATCGATCTAAAACAAAAAAAAAAAAAAAAAGATGAAGATCATTGTTTGAACAAATCTCTCTTTTGGTAAAACCCAACAATTAATGGCAATGGGTTTGTTTTTTAAAAAAAATTTGTTGTTATTTTAATTTAATTTTTTAAAAAAATTTTTACAACACTTTGGTTTTTTTACCATCAATTTCAACTTCCATATTTCTTTAATTAAATAAAATTTAATAATAAATATTATATAATCATAAAATAATGAGTACCGAAGGTAAATCAACACAAGCAGAGGAATTCGATTGGGCTGTTAAGAATGGTGATCTCGCAGGTGTTACTGCTTTCCTCCAAAAGGATGCAAATCTCGTCAATAAATTAGATGGCAATAAAAGAGGTCCATGTCATTGGGCTGCTGATTTCGTATGTTCATTCAGTCAATTATGATCATAATATATCAATTGTAATTCATAAACTAACATATTCATTTATTAAAAATACAAAAATAAAGGGTCAAACAGAGATTTTAAAACTTTTAATTTCAAAGAAAGCTAATATCGATTTAAAAGGTAACTTTACATTAAATGAATTTGGATGTTAATGTCAAAAACAACAATTATTAATATCACATTGTTGGTTGTTTTTGTTATTATTTAGATAAATATGGTATTACTCCATTATTGGCTGCCGTATATGAAGAACATGTTGGTTGTGTCGAGTTACTCTTGAAGAATGGTGCTGACAAGAATGCCACTGGTCCAGATGACAGAACCGCTGTTGAGGCCGCATCAGAGAGTGCCAAACTCAAACCACTCTTCAAATAAATTAAAATATTCCAATAGCATTGAAAATCAAATATTTATAATTAGATAATAATAATAATAATAATAATGTGAAAGAAAAGATTATCGAGAATTTAATAATAGCAATAATAATCACATAGTCAATCCACCCCTTTTGTTGTACAACATATAATAAAATATATATATTTTTCTTTTTTTTTTTAAAAAAAAAAGGTTAAATTTTAATTTGTTTGTAATTATAATTAATAAATTGGCATACATTGACCAATTCTGTGAAATATCTATATATATCACCTTTCAAGAAAGGTAAATATTTTAAATTATCCATTACCTGTTGTTGATATTATTCATCATCTTCATCCATATCATCTTCAATATCATCGAATCTAACAGTGAGTAATGTATAAACAGAATCTGCCCAACGAAAGAGTGCAAGGGCTACATCACCAAATTTAGTTAATCTCTCTTCAGTAAACTCTGGATGTAGTGTTACTTCGTCAGAGGTGTAGTAACTCTCTAACAACTTGTAAATATGATGACTAACTTTTTTATAATCGAAACTCTTGATTGATCCAACCAATTGAGCTGCTGATTTACATGATAATGATCTTGCTTCCTATTAATTTTATTATTATGAAACGATACAATATTAGTACAAATATCGTTATAAATTTGAAGATATAAACACTTACAGAATAAGAACATAACTCTTCATTTAAAAGTAAGCATAATACAACGAATAAACTTTGAATTGATGAATCTATCGATATGTTGGTTTTGTCTGCTTGTTGTAAGAGTTGGTCTACCACAGCTTGATGTTGATCCAACAAAGGAACTAGTACTTGTATATCCTCCATTGCCATATTAGCAACTTTTAACTGAGCCTCTTCAAATGCTTTTTGTCTATATATTTGAAATTCTTCCTGATTCATCTTTAATTCTTTGATTAAATATTAATAGAATAATAATAATAATTCAATTATTCAAATAATTTATCTTTGAGCGCAACACTTTCGTTCGTTTTTTTTTAAATTTTTTGAATTCAAAAATTCAATTTTTGTTATCAAAAGAAAATCAATTAATATTTTATTTATAATTAAGAATTGGTTCTATAGAACTCGAACCAGAGAATCATTGAAAGAACAACTGAATACTCCAACCTTGCTCATCACTCTCAATCACCATAGTGTGTTATGTTTTGAATATATTGGTCAACCAGTCAACTAATACTTGAGATAGAAACCAATTAGCAATCCCACAGAAACAAAACCTAAACAAATAAAAAAATAATTATTTTCAAATAAATTCTTTAGTTTGTTTATGATTTTAGTAACTTTATGTACAAATTCAACTACTACTTTTATTGGTATGTGTTAAATATCTTATTTTCAATATAAATCGGTTGTTTTACTGATGATTACATTGTGTTGTTTCATATTTTCAATCTGTGACTGTGTAGTGTCTGGTGCAACACCACGACTTGCATCCTCGAGGAAGTAGGTTTTGTATCCTGCCGAGACGGCATCCAGTGCAGTGTAGGAAACACAATAGTCAGTGGCTAGTCCACAAACATAGACTTCTTTGATGTTTTTCGACTTGAGCACATCATCGAGTTCCGTTTTATTCTTGTGGTCGTTGTCGTAGAACGCAGAGTAACTATCGATCTGTTTGTTCTGACCTTTGAGAACTATTACATCGGTTGACTCGCAGTGTAATGATGAATTGATGTCGGATCCATGCGTGCCTTGTACACAGTGGTCAGGCCACATTACCTGAGTGCCAGAGTGATATGCAATACTTTCAAACAGTTTGGTGCCAGGGTTATTCGAAGCGAACGACACATGATCTTGTGGATGCCAATCTTTAGACAACACCACCAAATCAAACTGTCGATTGTTTCTCAACTTGTTGATTGGTTCGAGGATCTCCTCTGCATTGTCAACCTGCAGACTTCCACCTTTCATAAAATCATATTGAACATCTATAAGTAATAAAGCTGACATTTTTATATTTTATATTAATATTAATATTTCTTTTTTTTTTTTTTTCAAAATAATATGATATTAAAATAATATTTTAGATCTAATTAAAAAAAATATATTTACTTTCTCATTTTTAATATTTCTTATAAACGGTTTTTTATTTATATTTTAATTATTAATTTACATGGATTTAGTTTGTTTGAAACAATGCTTGTTGTTTATTTTCTATTATGATCATCCAATCTATTCATTGCAGTATCAAATGTAGTTGTTCGATAGAAAATAGTAGCTGTATCATTAAAACTGTTACTTGATTACTATTATCATATCTTATTCTATTGTTGTTCTGTTTGTTTTGAAGATAGACATTTTACTATTTAAATTTATATTATTTTATTGAACAACTTAAAAAATGTATGACCAATCTTTAAAATTTTCTAACGTGTTTAGTTATTTAACTCCAATAAACAGAAAAGGATATTTTAAATCGACAACTATTTACATTGTAGTAAATTGAAAGATAAAACAAGTTATTATGAATATTTTGTATTAAGAAATAGTTATTAAAATAGAAATGAAATTACAAAATAAATGATGAACCCAAGAATCTACCAGTATCATTGTCTTTGATCGCAGCTTCATAGATAATGTTGTCAGCAACTTCAGGTTCGAGTTCACCTGTAAAGTTATTCATTGGTGTTTTTACGAATCCCGGTGCAACTGAATGAACTTTGAATCCATCGGCAGCCAACTCCTTTGCCAACATAACAGTGAATGCATTGAGAGCAGTCTTGCTACTATTGTAGGAGAGTGAGTTGATCTGTGAAAACTTGTAGTCAGTGTAGTTCAATAGATCCAACGAACCCAAGTCGGAGGAGATATTCAAAATTACTTTGGCAGCTCCATTTCTAAGCAGCCTTTACACTCTCGGTATAATAAAAATAAAGTATTAAGAATCCTTTAACAGTACATAAAAGTGTATTTGAGTCCACCTTCATCATTTTAATTAAATGTATCAAATTTACTTCAAAAATAAATAGACTTCAGATTTTTAATATTTATACAAAATTGGTTTATTGTTTATATTTTATTAATTTACATGGGGTTTGTGTAGTTTTATTTTGAAATAATGTTAAAACTACTGCACTGTTGTGTTGTTTGTTGTTTATTTTCTGTTATGATCATCCAATCTATCCATTGCTGTATCTAATGTAGTTGTTCGATAGAAAATAGAAGCTGCATCATTCAAACTGTTACTCTGATTATTATTATTTCTTATTCTATTATTGTTGTTGTTGTTGTTGATGACGTTCTGTCTGTTTTGAAGATAGACATTTCTACTATTTAAATTTACATTATTTTTATTGAACAACTTAAAAAATGTATGACTGACCAATCTTTTGGTTTGAAAAATGGTCAATCTTGTATTGTAGATTGTTTTTGTAAATGATTTAATAAAATGTTCCATGTCTTGTTATAATATGATAAAGAAAAAAATAAAATAAAAATGCAATAAAAATAAAAATATATATACAAAGAAGTCTTAAAGTAGTAGTATAATTATGTTAAATTAATTGATTGATGATAACTTCTTTAAAAGATAAACAAAAAAAATTAAAAATGATGCAAAATTAAAAAAAATAAATCATTTGAAAAATCCAACAGCTTATTGTTCTTTTTCTGAGAACGGAATGAATGACAAAAGAATGTCTTGGCAAAAAAAAAAATTTTTTTTATTTGTTTATTTAAATTTCTAAAGAAGACTTAATCTTTTAGCTTTTTTGATACAACAAAAGTTCAAAAAATTGAACAATTCTGTTTCTGTTTCTGTGAGTTAAGATGTTTCCATCAAGTGAATGACTGATCATGTGCTATGTTTGTTGAATTACCAAAAAAGCTATTGAGTGGCTGGTTGATTCTATAAAGTTATTAAATCCTAATCAAATCCAATACGTTGAGCAGTCGAAGGCGATTTAGTATTAGTGTTTGAAGGATTGGAGGTATTAACGAGAGGTAGCTTCTTTTCAATGTTCATTCCTTCTTTAGGTGTGGTTTGAGCATTCATTCTTAGCATTTGATTATATTCTTGTGTTTGTTCTCTCTTTAATTGTTCATACTCTTCTATATCTTCAATATTTAATTCAATTCTAGTTGCTTTTCTTGATATCATTTTATTTTAAATATGTAATATATAATGCTTATAACAGTTCTAAATATAATTATTTTCTTTTTTTTTTTTTTTTGAGTCTCATTTGTAAAAGTTTTCCCTCCTTTTTATTATTATAAAATAATTGTGTAATTTTTTTGTTTTTTATTTTATTTTTTATAAAGAATAATTAATCTCTTTTGAATGCCTTATATCTATTGGTAGTGAAGCTGACATTGGTAAGGTATTGTTGTTGCTATTGTTGTTGTTGTTGTTGTTGTTGTTGTTGTTGTTGTTGTTGTTGTTGTTGTTGTTGTTATTTGTGGTTGATCTACTTATTCTATTGAATCCTATTATTGGTGTATTGCTATCTTTGTTGTCTTGAACGAGTGCATTGATGTCGAGTGTAGATTGTCTTTGTTTTGTGGTGAGTTCTGCTATCTTTGTCCATTTATAGGTGAGAGATTTAACGAGGAACTTTGCAACAATCTTTGAATCCCAATAGCAGATATGTGATATAATCGAAATAAAATAACTAGGAATACCATTTCTCCAGATATTTGAACCTTCTTCCAATATATAATCGAATCTCTTTGGATTACTATTTATAAACTCTTTTGGTTGACCGTTATTATTGTTATTATTTGGTTTTAGATCGTTACTAATGCTGTTATCTGTTGTCTGATTTGCTATGCCGTTTAAAATATTGCAATCTTCAGTGGCCATCTTTGGTGATAGTTTAGTTGGTGTAGATTCCAATGGATGTGATTTGTTCAATGCTGAAGTCAGCAATGATTCGGTAGAGCATTCTACATCTTTGTTGTTGCTGTTTTTAGAGTTGGTAGTTGTTATTGATGACATTTCCATTTCCATTTCCAATCTTATAGGTGGCGAAGATTCAGAAGATTTGTCAGAGTTGTTACTTTCCAGTGAAGTAGATAGTGATGCCATTGATGTTTCTGTTGCTGTAGTAGTGGTTGTAGTAGTGGTTGTTATTGTTTTACCATTGGTAGCTACAGCAGTGGCGCTACTAGTAGTTGAGGCGGTAACAGTTGTACTACCATTGGGCGGAGAAGTAGAGTTTGCTGTCGTTGTCTTTGATCTTCCAAAAAATCCACCTAACTTCTCCTTGTATGAATTGAATAGATTGTTCTTCTTTTCGACAACTGGATCGGGGATATCAATCAATAGCGGTTTCAACTGTAGATACCGTTCATCGATGTAGGGTTCGATTCTATAGGCTACAGGATCGGTCGGTGAGAATATATTATGCCAATGTGAACACTGTGGAATGACCTTCTCAATATCCAGCTTACCAAGTTGATGTCCATTCAGTCGGAGGAACAATCCAAGTGGTGATCCAACTGCAAATACATTTTCAATCTTGAAATTGACATGTTTCTTTGAAAGCAGATCGAAAACAATGACAGAACCCAGTGAATGTGCAAATATCGATACTAAACCTCTAAACTTTGGGTGATGATTCATAAAGTTCTGATAGGTACTATTTATCTGACCGCTAACTTCCTTCATAATTTCATTATGAAACTCTGGTGTCATATACAACATAATATCAAAGATCGTTTCATTTACAAATCCTCTTATCTTTTCAATTGAATTTGGTGATATCTTTTCTAAATCACTTTGAATAGAAAAACAAATAATAAATAATTGTGTTTAATTTTATAAGTTTTATAATGTAACATACTTATCTAAATTATCTTTTCTAATTTTTGAATGCCATTCAATCATTTTGAATTCTACATTAATTTGTCTTCCTGTTGTTGCAACTTTTTGAGAGATTATATTGAAATTCTTTTTCAATAAGTTAACTATATTATTTTATAAAGAAAGTTGTTTCATTAATAAATTGATTGAATTTATTTTTTAACTTTATTTTTTATTGTATCATACCATTTTGTTCTAGAGTAGCAATTTTACTTTCGGATAGCTGATTTCCAACACCATGTACAATGAATACTAAATGATCTACCATTGGAGTTTGATTTGAATCCTTTTCCATTTCTTTCAAATCAGCTTCCAGTATATTCTTTTTCAATACAGGGTCTATATCATATGATGTCTCTAAATCATCATAACTATTTTCCAATGATTGTATTTCTTTTAATTCAAAGTTATCATTATCACTGTTATTATTATTATTATTATTATCATCAAAACTGTTGTTATTATTATCATCATCATTTTTTAATATATTATTAACTTCATTTTCAATACTATTGGTGTTATTACTACTATTATCATTAATATTAATATTAATATTATTATTATTTAATATTCTATCATTTTCATTTGAACCAATGCCATCAATTAAAAATTCGTCTCCAACCATTATTTTTAAATAAAAAACAAACTATTTAAATAAATAAACTAAATATATATAAGTATATGCTTAATAAAGTATTATAAAAAAGATAAAGATATTTTATATAACAAATCAAACTATTAAAAAATAATTGATTTTAAAAAAACAAATTTAATAAATAAATAAAATTTTAATTAGAATAGAAAAATGATTATATTTCAATTATTTTTGTATATATTTATCATTAAAATTATAAAACCATTGTTTATCTAAAACAAGTCATATTGTCCATACCCAAAATTTAATTAACTTTTTTGGGAATGTGAGTGTGTGTAAATAAACAAAAAATTTCAGAAAAACAGATATCTGTTTTCATTTTATTGTTTTTCATTGTCATTTCATTGATTAAAAATTTCAACCACAAAAAAATAACAATATTTTATTGATAAAATCTTTTGATAATTCATTTAATTGATTATTTGTTATCATAAATATTTTTTTATTTGATTCAACTAAGATTATTTTATTAGATCATGTAATAGATTTGATAAAGTTTTAAAAATGAATGTTTTTAAAATGATTTAACTATTATCATTTATAATGACAATTTTCTATATACAGTTTAATTAATTATCAGGTCTCTCTTATAGTATTGAAAATCTTTAAGATTAATGATTGATTTATTATAATAAACTATAATGATTATTAATTGTTGTTATTATTATTATTATTATTATTATTATTATAAAAGTTAATATTTATTTAAAAATTGATATATAGTATATTTATAGATCAACTTTGTGTTCACTTGGATTCTCTTGTTGAGCATCTTGCTGTGCCATAATTCTTAAAACAGTCTTCTTGCTAGTCTCTTGAAGTTCACCTGCCATAATCAATTCATCTAAAATATAATAGGCTTTATGGAAGTTGAAAATCAAATCTAATTCACACACCTAAAATATTCAATAATTGTTAATGTTAGAATAATGTAACTAAGCTATTGTTTGTTTGTTTGTTATTGTTATTGATTGATTGATTATATAATGTATATCTATACTGATTAAAGAAATGAATATGAATGATTGTTTATGATACATTACATTTCCAAAATAACGATCTAAAATCTCTACAAAATGATGAATGATCTCTAATACGATGAGTTCATTATCAGAACGATCGACACAAACAACGAAAAACAAACTGGCATAACGCTTAAAGATGATCTTGTATTCTTTCCATTCTAAAAAGTTGCAAAGCTTTGGTGGTCTGCTCAATACCATGTTACTGATCTCTCTTGTGAATCTTGATTTTTCTTTGTTGGTGTATGGTGAGTACCATTTTGTCAATCTTGTCTTTCCTTGTCTACTTAGCAACAATAAAAAGTGAAACTAAAAATGATAATGATATATAATAAAATATAATACAATTTGATTATAATATAGTTTATGTTAATCAAAAATCATTCTAAAAACGATATATATTCAAATCTATCTATCTATCAATTCAATGCTATCTCATCTTATTTCAATAGATTTACTACTAACCATTCTTTTTTATGTTATTTATTTAATGAAATCTATCTCTAAATATTGGTAATGATATTCTATCTTCGTTATGTTACTACTTTTAATAAATAAACTTCAGTTGCTGTAACAATAATATAACATATATGATAAGAGTCTTTTTAAATAAATATACAATTAATATATGTTCTTGCAAAGTTAAATGAGCATTTGATTTTTCTCTAAATTTTTTTTTTTTTTTTTTTGAAAAAAATAAATTCAAAACGTGGTTAAAAATTTCCTGAATAAACTATTAAATTCAACAAACCAGTGATCAAATTAATTAAATTATTGGTTCCAATTCTACCGTATGCCTAATTCCACACCACTGGAATAAGAATCGCTCAATGGGCGAAAGAGAATCTACTTACAGAGCTTGATTTGGAAGAAATGGTCGGTGAATTTCACGTCATAGAGTTGGTTCAAACACAAGGTTATCCACCAACATTCTCTTTGCCACCAGAAATCTCCAATTAACTTTCATGTGATACCACCTCCAAATTCGAAAAACTTAAGAACTTGTTTTATTAATTAAAAAATAGATTAAAAATCAAAAAAATTATTAATTTATTTTCTACATTTTAGGATCAAAATGGCATTGCAAGCATTGTAGAACTATCAACAACTACTATAAAGAGAAAGTATTTGTCGATAAGGATCGGTTATGGCAAACGATATGTAAAAACTGCCGCAAAAAAAAATCAATTTTCTATAATAAGGATACACAGACTAAATATACACAGAGAAATTTATTATAGATTCAATATTAATCAAATTTTTTATAATCTATAGATTATGGTAGAGGTCCTGGACACTTTGGGTATGAAGGGTGTCAAGTCCTCGCCCTATGTCAAACGAGAAATGGAAGCTCAACTACATTACAAATTCGTCCGTACTGGTGTAAATTTGGAACAATATATTCAACATTATATAACACAACTTATTCTTTATCAATCAAATCTATACTTATACCTTGCGATCAGTTCAATTCAACAAATCAGTCATGCATTAAATTGGTGGCAATTAATTCTTTGAACATGTTATATTAATTGATTATTTAGTTTATAAATATTATCTTTTTTTATTTAATTTTCAGCATGACTCTTTAGATATGGTGATATTCTTAACTTTGTGTTGATTTTAGCAGCTCCTTTCCAAAGTTGTTGTTGTTGTTGTTGTTGTGATTCATTATTGAAACTATTATTTAAATTTTGATTATTACCATTAATACTTTGATTGTTTAGACTACTATTATTATTATTATTATTACTGTTATTATTATCATTTAAATCAAATGTATTTAAATCATTTGAGATTGATAATGATGTAAATGAATTGGAAGATAACAAAACCATGTTAACCATCTCTTGAAGAGAATCAATGATTTGTTGGAATGTGGGTCGTTGCGTATGATCTTGTTGCCAACATTGGTTGATCAGTCGTTTGTACGATGGGTTGCATGTTGTTGGTATAGCTGGTCTTGATCCCTTGCAGACACTTTGTTCGACATTGCCAAAGAATGATTCTCCCGAGAAGAAACCAACGGTCGATATCATCTCGAATAAAATAACACCGAAACTATAGACATCGACCGATTGATTGTAGAACCATTGATTTCTCATGATCTCTGGTGCCAAATAGATAGGATTATCTACCAATCTTCCATCTAAACGTGAACTATAAGTATCTCTAACAGTACCCAAGTCTGCAATCGATACCAATGAGTCAGTGTTCTCCATTAATTCACTCATTATCTTTTTGTTGTACTCTTTTATATCTTTATGATCTTTACTACTATAGCTATTCTCTAATATATTTGAAAGACTGTATTTCAATAAAAGATTGGGTGGTTTAAGGTCGTTGTGATGTAGCGGTGGTGATTGGAGATGTAACTCGTTGACTCCATGTGCAATGTCAAGAGCGATTCTCAAAGAGAGTGGGTAAGAGAGTGGTCTGTTCTTTTGAATGAATTGTTCAAGATCACCATGGTGAATGAATTCCGTTACTAGACAGAGAGGGGATAGTACCAATCCAACTACTTTCAAAGTACGGTTACAATTGGCAAGATACTCGAATGTGTACAACTCTCTTCTAAAGTCACGGAAGCAAAGTATTACATCCATATTATCTTCTGGTCTTAGTTGATCGTATTCAACGGTTGTACTACTAGAGGTTGTAGCTGAAGATGTCAACAAAGCATCTAGTGAACTACTACTATTGGTTGTGTAGCTACCACTTCCATTGCTGTTGTTATTACTGTTGATATCCATATTGATCAATCGTTTGATTGCAACTACTTTGTTGTTGTAACGACCTTTATAGACAATACCGAAACCACCTCTTGCAAGCTCATTATCATAGATAATAGAAGAGTGATCCATTATCTTGTTGATAGTGCAATGTGTAAGTGCAATATCCGAAGAAATATCGGTGATAGGAACCAGTGTTGTATGATCATTCGGACAGATTGCATCTTTCAAACCATTGACAAATGCTAGTTCCAATTGTTCGAGGTTGTAGTAACTGTAGTTGTCTTTCATTGTGCAGTGTGGACAAGGTACAAGAATCTGGTATCTATTCAATTGGAATCGATACTTTAACTGTGATTCGATCACTCTTATCGCTTTGTATAGTAGATCTTGTATGACGTAGAACCTATTAAGCGGGCCAACCACTGTGATGTTTAGTGTGGAATCTGATGACTGTTCAAACATCAAACGAACAGACTCTATTGGTGTGTGATTAGGTGATTGGTTGTAGTCTTGAATCGATGTGTAAGTAGTCAACTTGGTTGGATACTCTTGATTCATCTTTGCAAACTGTGCTATTCTTTGTGAGATTATTGAATAGACAACTGTTGGAAGTGTCGCTGAGAATTTGAATACACGTTGTATCTTTGTAAAGTCATTATCATAGCGATTGGAATGTAGTGATAACCATTCACTAAACTCTGTTCCAGATGACGGTATAGATGGTGATGACAATGTTGTTGTATCTGTTGATATGTTACAGTTGTTTACAAGTATAGTCTGATAATCATTCATAACTTGATGAGTAACACCAGAAGGCTGAGGAATAGGACAAGCATTCTCGATTGACTTTACAAATGATATTAAATTGAATCGATACGCTAGGTTGAGGAATTCGCGAATACTCAATCCACCTACGATCGTACCACTGCTTCCACTACTATTTAAACTGTTTCCAGCTAGAGGCAACGGCGGTAGTTCTGATATCTTAAGCAACCCGTGTGTTGGCAATGCTTGTAATACCAATGATGAAAACGAATGTAATAACCATTGTGTATTGGTTATGAAGAGGTCTGACAACTGAGTGTCCGGTGTATTTGCAAAGTTCAAAATGGAACCAGTGTTTTCCAAGTACTTTAGAAGCATTCCAATCTTTGATCTTCCTCTGATGTTATAGATAGCTGCCATCTCTACGATATCATCCATTGTCATCAAAGGACGTGAATACTTTCTCTCGATCAAATACTTTTCTAGCAAAACAAAAGGTGATGGTATCATCTCATTAACCATAGTAGCACTTGGTAAACTATTTACCAATTTATCTTTTAAAGTATCAAGATAATCTGTATCTGATAACTTTAAAAATATAAATTCTATTTGTCTATTTACATATACTAATAATAGTTTTGTTAGTTTTTGGTATTAATAATATTAAGTATAACTTTCACAGCTTACATTTATTCTTATTTAGTTGTTTCCAACTATGTAACCATTGATGATAGTTTTGTTCGTTTTGATTGGTTTCCGGAATTATACCGATTGCAAATATCTTACAGTTTGAATATCGGTGTGAAACAATATCTAACCAATAGTCTAGCACTTCATTGTCAACGTTAATATCGTTGATAAAGTTGAATTGAATGACATAGATTGTCTTCTCTGTGAAAAAGTGTGATTGTATTGGCCAGAAACATCGATTGCCAGAAAACTCCCATACTCTGAGATCTACCATTGTTGCAGTGCCATCAACCGTTTCAAACTTGGCAAACGGTGGTGAATTTACATAGATTGGTATCTGATCGATGTCCACTGCAAGCTTGTTGAGGTCTGCCACTACCTTTGTTGCTTTACGCTGGTAGAACAATTGGAAGCACAAAGATGAACGACCACCTCGATTGGAACCAAGGAATATCATTTTGGCACGCAAACACGGTTGTATACTCTCGATATACTCTTTCATCTGTGAGAGAATCGTTGTTACATCGGCAACAGATTGTGCACTATTTGCTGTACTTCCACCACCACTACCACTACCACCTCCGGATTGATCCAATAGCCTTCCAGACATACTCTTCAGCTTGTTACCCTCGATATCCAAGTTGGTGATAGTATTCATCATGGCGAGTGACTGTGGTAGATTCTCAAGTTGATTGTGTGGAATCAGGAATGTTTCCAGTGACTCTAGTGAGCTGATAGTAGGTGGAAGCCAACCAATATTGTTGTGTGCAAGTCTAAGACATATCAACTTTTTTAGCTGTGTAAGCTCGTCTGGTAGCTCTTTGATTTGGTTATATTGGAGGGAAAGCGACTTTAACTGTGTCATTCTAGATATTGTCAATGGTATTTCAGTGATACGATTGTTGTCGGCAATAAACTCTTCGAGCGATGTAATAACAACAATAGAATCAATCGATTGAATTTGATTGTTTGATATATTCAAATATTGAAGTTGAACTAGAGACGATAGTGAATTTGGTATCTTTTGAATCTGGTTCTCTTTCAAATTGAGCGATTTGAGATGTATTAGCTCTGAAATCAAACCTGGCAATGATTTGATTCTGTTACAAGAGAAATCGAGCTCTGTCAGAGAGTGTAGATTCACCAACTCTACACCAAATGAATCTAAAGCATTACGACTTAGATTCAAATATGATAGCTGGCTCAACTTTGAAATATGAGGTGATATCTCTGTGATTTCATTTGCCATTAGATTTAATCTACGCAATGTAATGAATAATCCAATCTCTCTTGGAATGTTGGTTAAAAAGTTATGGCCAATACTTAAATGTTCCAATCCTTTTATCTTTTCATTTAATAACATCCAAAAAGTTGATGGAATTCCATGTATTAAATTATTATCAATAATAAATTCTTTTAAATCTAAAAAAAAAAAAAACAAATAAATTAATAAATTGACAGTTTAAATAATAATAATAATAAACAACTTACTCTCAAATCTTAAAATAGAATTTGGTATTGATGCTAAGAAATTCTCTGAAATATTGATTGAATTGATTTGTTTGCTTACATGGGTGATATTTGGTTGTAAGAATGAATTTGTTAAATCAAATAAACCCATAAATGAAAGATTCAAATCAAATGATCTTGGTGATGCTGTATTGAGTTGTTGATTATTATTATTTGTTGTATTTTGTTGTTGTTGTACTGCAACTGTTTTTAAATCTATTTGTAATTTTTATGATTTCAATGCGTTGACTCTTGCAGATGATGTTAACCACTTTGTATAAAACTCACTCCATAGAGAAATATTGTTGAGATTGAATTGTCTGATTGGTAAAGCCGAGAGTGAATATGCTTTATAATAGGGGTTGATGAATCGCTCCGACGATGTGGCAACGCCAGCCCATATCGATTGTGTTGCTTTTAGGAGGTTGAGTTGAACTGCTTCTTTGTGACTCTTGGCCAAGAACGTACCGAAACGACCGGTGAACGACTGAGAACAAATGAAATTTACAAACGATTGGTTAAATTCAAAGTCGGTTGGGAATTGGAGGAGTAGTTGAACAATGCAATCACAGAAAATAACAAATAATAGAGGTCCCAGACTGACTTGAGAAGTTCGTTGGGGTGAATGACCAAACTCTGGTAATCCAAATTCGATCCACTCTTTTTGAATGAGAATTTGAACACCCATTAGTGTACGATAGAAAGGGTCGAGAATCAACTGGACAAGTGATGAAATTAGTATCTCTTCACAGTCATGTCCCGAACTTTGAATGACACCCGATTGCCCACTGGTGTAATACTCTGTGACACGAGTAACAATTCTCATGGTGTTGGTAATAATAGATAGCCACTCGGTGCCAGCAAGAGAATTACGCCAAAGCTGCTTATTTCGCTCAGTTGGTACACTCGATGTGCATAGCTCCAATAGCTTTGTAAAACTAGTTCTAATTCGCTCGCCATCATCCATTCCAAGATAGATGAATTTACATTGTTGATAATGAGTTTCGTAGGTCAATCGTTTCGGTGGGAATCCAGTTTCAAAGATATTCAGTGGTGTATTGTTGGAACGGTTGTAATTATGAATCTTATAGAGCTCTAACATCAATAAGAGATCCGATTCATCTTGGATATCGACTGATGGCTGTTGTGAAATCGCTACAAAAACATGGTATCCACTCATTGGCACTAAACTACACCATGTAACCGCTGGAAAACGTCGATTGACACGATAGTTGGAAATGTCACGAAGACTATTATCATTGATGCTAGCAGGAAGCACGATTGCCGATGAGTATGTAGGACAGATATCGAAACGTGCATTCATCAATGAGATTCTCCAATGTAAATTTAAATTCATTCTCTGATATTCCATGCCAATATTTGTGATTTTAGAAATATTATTACTAATTGAGTTGTTTGTAGGCGAACTTGAAATTGCATTTCCACTGCTACTCAGTGAAACAACAGGTTGATTTGAAAATCCATTTCTATTCTTACCGATTGCAAGAATTTGATTTTCAATCGCTGAAGAGGAATCCTGTGAGAATGCAAACAATGATTTGGTTGGCTTGTGGAATGATAGCTTTGTTACCAATCCAACAAATAGTTCTTCGTCATGTTTACTGAGAAAAGAGAGATAGATAACTTTGAACAATCGACTGACAATCTTTTGATATCGATTAGGTGTGCGTTTTAATACCATGATTGAAGTCAACTCTATACCATCCAGCTCTGCGGAATCCAATGGTTCACGATCCCATGATCTATATAAAATTCGATAGTTTGTAACCCATAGCTTTACACATCCCAGCAGAGGATGCATAGTCGGTTCATCGCTATTCGAACCAGTCGAATCCAACAATTGATATTTCACATATTCAATAGGACCAAATACAACCTCTTCAGAGGTCAATAGAGATGGAAGAGTTGGAGTATTCACTCTAAACAAACGGCCATGTTCAATAATCATTGAACGTAATATTTTTGTTGACATTGGTGTTTCTTTTGCGAAAAAGAATTGACTGTTCCTATTCACTATTCGTTGGAGTGTTGATTCATCTGTTGCCCATATATTCATAATTCTCAAAACTGCATTTAATATGGCGATATGTGTTGGTGAAAGTGACTGTTGCATTGCCAACAACATTGGCATTGGTCGTGCATTGGTAAATGATAGATCTTCACTAGCTGGTTGTAACAGTGGTACCGGTATATTTGCTAGATAGGTTCGTAGCAAGAGATAAACGATTTCCGATTCCACTGAAACCAAAAACTCTTTGGTTGACTCTGGTTGCTGACAATTTGAAAATTGTGTAATGAGACGATCGATTTGAGTGACTCTATGGTCTTCGAAACTCGACGGATCGTAGGAGTTCAAAAGTGATTGAACTCTACCATTACTCACCACAAACTGTAGTTGCTCCATACACCTATAAACAACAGTTGGGCAATTTCCATCGATTTTGAATTTCGGTGCCAACCTATCCAATTGAGATCCAAATAATATTTGACTATATCCATTTGCTAATCTATTTTTTTGCAACAATTTTATTAAACATTTTTTTTTTGTTTGATTTGATTGTATTTGAATTGTGTGTGTGTGTAAAATGATCTGATGTTTATTATTATGAATCTCTACTACTAAGCATGTGACACACACAAAACACAAAAAGTAGGTGATTTGATTAAAAATTAAAGTTTGGTCACAAAACAATTGATAATTGACAATGGTATTGAAAAGTAATGTTGAATTTCAATAATTAACAATTGTTAATTTGGGTGATAATATTGACTTGGTGATTTAATCTATTAATAAACTTGATGAAAAAAAAATAGAAATAGTTATAACTTTTTAAAGTGATCGGGGTGAAGAGTGATGATGTTGGAATGATGAAAAATGGTTTCTGATGAGGTTATAGTATGTCTTTTATTGGTGTTATGACATCATGACAATATTAAATAAATAAAAATAAATAGGAGTAGAGCAAAGTAAAAAAACAAACAAAAGAAATCAGATTTACAATTTTGACAACTTGATAAAAATTTATGTTGGGGATATTTGGTGTAACAGATTAGATATTGGTATTCATAAATTTTTATGTATTTTTTCTTTTCTCCCCTCTTGAAGAACCAACCTGCTAAAGCCTATTGGGGTGGCTTTATGTCTTGTTCCCCATTAAGTGAAAAAATCATAAAAATGAAAAAAAAAATCTGTGTCACCAAAAATCAAAAAGTTTAAAATAAATGGTTTTTAAAAAATAATCACGACAAAGAAATTTCAAAAAAATCTATTAAAAATAAATACAGTAGTTAACTGTATTAGTTTTTTTGAACTTTCTATTATTGTAGTAAAGGAAAAGTGTAATGAAATTTTAAATTATTTGGAGTTTTCTTTTTTTTTTAATTTCTTTTTATTTTCTCAATAAAATATATATTTATAATAGTTTTTTGATTTGTTGTTTTTTAGGTGTATTATTTTTGTTTGTTTTTGTTTGTTTGTTTTATAGAAGGAAAGGTACTTGATTTCCATACAAAATATATATTTCTTTTTTTTTTTACTTTTGTGAAAGTTCGGCACCGATTCTGTGACCCTTGATCTTGTTCCAGTTGATCTTTAACTTGGTGATTGGTAAAGCACGTCTCAAAGCCTTGAAGGTGGTATCACCCATTGTTGAATAGCTGGTATCCAATGAGGAGTGTACATTGAGTTCAGTTCTACCAATTGCCTTGAATACATTTGATGCAGTAGTATTGGCATCCTACAAGTTAAAAGAAATTAAAGAATAAACAATGTTAGTAAAACTTTAGTAATATTCAATATATATATATATATATATATATATGTATATATATTTATACTTACAGAAGATGGAGCAGTGGTTGATTTGTTGGTTGTGGTGTTTAATTGAACGTTACCATCTTCATAGTAGTGAACGTTGATTTGTAACTTTCCATTGAGTGTGACGTTACCGCTGTTTGGCTTGAAGGTACAGGTCCAAGTTGATCTCCATCTACCATTCCAAAAGTTGTTTGGATTGAGTTTGGAGGATGACAAACAGACAGTGATTTGATGTCCTTCCGATACCTTTGAACCGTAGACAGTGACAGTACCTGTTGGGTAGAATTCATTGCAATATTTGAATGCCTCCTCTTCGAAAGCAGCTCTGTATGATTCTACATCGGAATCCATTTCACCTGAAACTGGACGTGAACCAGTTACTGTCTAAATAATTAATAAAAAGTTAATATTATTATTATTATTATTATTAACAATGATAATATATAAAATAATACTTACTTGTTTAATATGATCGTAGGTAATGACAACTTTACCCTTTGGATCCAAATATTCGTTGTGACTGATTTCACCTCTCTTGGTGAGTAAAACCTTGTGTCCTTTTGGTGAAGCGACAGCAATCATTTGTTCAGTGTTATATTCTCTGAAAGTATCAGCAGCAGATGAATTTAAAATATTTTCATTTGGGCTGAGTAAAGTACGAACATCTAAATAATTATTTGTTATACAGGATAAGATATCATAGGTTAATATTTGATTTTATGTTCTATTGATTATGATTATATTGATTGCTATTCTTATTATTCTTCTTTGTTCATACCTGATACGATTTCGTTGAATTCACCTGGTGGTGCGCTCAATAAGAAGTTGGTGGCAATGCTGACAATTTCTTCGTTTGTGGCCATTTTTTATATTGTTGTTTAAAAAAGTCTGTATATAGGGTGTGTGTATCTGTGTAGATATTGATTTTGTTTGTATTTAAGAATTGTTTTGATTTGTTTTTTTTTTAATTTACAAAAATGAAAACAATTTGACTGAATATGTATGATTAATTAATAATTAATAACTGATATCCTTTCTATTTTATATTATAAGTAATAATGTACAACAGCTGTTTTGAGGAAGAAATAAAAAAACTATATAAAAAAAAATATCAATATTTTTGTTAAACAAAAAAAAAAATCGCAGTGCTTACTTATTAAAATTTTCACACTTCAAAGTCAAGATAATGAGAGAGACAAAGTTCAAAAAGGAATAAAAAAAAAATAGAATTTTTTTATAAATTAAAAAAAATCATCAAAAAAACCATTTTTTTAAGGCAAAGGGTTCATTTGAAAACCCATTTTCTGATTGCTTTGAAAAAAAAAAAAAACAATTAAAAATTAATATTTAATTTTTTAATTAAAATAGATAATTGAAATTTTTTATTGATCTATTTGTTTATTTGATTTTATTTTTAAAAACGATAAGTCTCTTCTGGTTTTACTAAAAATGGTTTATCTACAAAGAGATTATTGTATTTCTTCATTGATTTTGCAGTGATAAAGAGTGTTACTAACCAAAAGACAATGAATACGATGAGTGAGTTGAGTATGGTAGTTGAAGATGGTAGGATGAATGTGTAGATAAACAAAGCTACGAGGAGTACAAATGCAATCCATATCAGTTGCATTGGGTGTTTTGGTTGACGAAGTTGTTCGGCGTCGACCTTGTAGACACCGGTGAACAAATCGAATGCATCCTGACGGAATCCATCGATAAAGTTGTTAAGGTAGTAACGCTTGAGTGAGTTTTCACCGTCTTGGATCAATCCGGCGGTTGAACGCTTACCGGTACGAGTGTAGTCGTTCTTGAGAGCACCGGTTCCACTGTATTGTGTTGAGATGACATCGGCGTGGTCGGCCCACATGTTCTTGTAGATTGAATCAAACTGTGGTGAGTCTAGTAGTTTCTTATCGATGGCGAGTGCAGTGAGTTGTGCAACCAGTTGTTGTTTGGAGACGAGTGTCTGGACTACGTTGGTACGGTCGAGATTGTCGATACAATTGGTACGAACAATACCCTTTTGACGTTGGACTGGACTGCCACCCTTTGCCATGAAGAATCCATCGCGTTGAATGTCATCTTTAATCATATCCATGAGAATCGATAGTTTGTCGTAACGCATTCCTTTACAGATGGCGTGGAAGTCGAACCAGATGTATTTGACGTGTGACAACTTGGCGATTCCCTTCTCGTAGGCTTCACCGAGTTTGAGTTCATCGGATTTCTTGTCGATCAGATTAACGATGGTAGTATCACCATAGAGATCGTAGAGCTGAGAGAAATGTGTACGTACTGCAGACTGGTTAACGGTTTCGCTTCCGTAGAATTTGACACGTGGTTTGTAAGCGAGGTTGGGGAATTGCGACCAGAGCAATGGAACGGAACCACGAATTTGGACGAATGAGGTGTAGGTATCTTTTTGTGAGAGTGACTCAAAGATTTGCTCGGTCTCTACGTTGTTGGCGACGTTACCTTTTTGGTCGGCACCACGTTGGTAGTAACGAGTTCCTGCACGTTGGTGGTTACGACGTGACATCAAGGTGATACGATAGTCTTGTCCGGCGTAGTTGAATTTACTTTGTTTGACGAATCCCATTGTCAAAGGTACGACCCACTCTTTGGCTACCTCTTGAAAGTCGGTGACGTAGTTGCGGTTCCAGAAGAAACGCTGATCCGGTGCGGTGGCGGTGATCTCACGTTGGCGAGTATGGGTAATGTCTGTGGTGAATGAAAAGTAGAATGATTTCACCTGTAAGATCCATTGGAGCATCTCGAGATACGACTGTTCCTCATCGTAGAGTGGGATGGTAATGAGCGATTGTTGGTTGGCGTGGAACGGAATCAACTGGACAGAGTCGACACGGTAGATGTTGTTCGGTGTCGATGAAACACCTGGAATCTGAGCGACTACAGTTGTCTTGTCTGCAACAATCAAGTAACGACCGGAAAGAAGTGGAGCAACACCAATCAAACAACCTTGGATATTGGTAGTGGAGATGACATTCTCTTCTGATGGTATCTTTTGAGTGGTACCATCGTATCTACTATAGCTGAAATCTGATTTATTAATTGCAATACCATATGGTAATATTCTTTTATTTGTTGAAATCAACAATATTCTATCTGTTGTTTGTACAATTGATATATCTGCCATAATTTATTTTATCTTTATCTTTTTAATAATAAATTAAATAATAATAAATAAAAAAAAGTTAATGAAAATTTAAAAATTATTGTTTGTAAAAAATAAAAATCAAAAAGTAAATATTAAAAAAAAATGATCATATCAAAATCTACCTTTGTACAAAAAAAAAAAAAAAAAAAACTAAATCTATTTATTAAATATATTTTCTTGTTGATTCTTTATAAATTACTTTACTTGAGGGTTTGGATGGTATAGGAGGATAAGACTTTCCAGTTGATTTAAATAGAGGGGACGAAGGTGTGGATGAAGACGATGGTGATGTTGATGTGCTGAATGGTGTGGTCATATAGTTGTTACCATAGTTATCAGAGAGTGTAAGTTGCATCGGTGTGTTTTGATTTGATATCGATATGTAGGTGTTGGGTGAGAGTTTCTTTAGTTGTTGTGCCTGTTGTTGCAGTAGTGATTTCAGTTGTTTCTTCTTTGGTATCTTTCCATTAATAAATAGAGAGTCTTGCTGAGCGATAACATCCAAATGATCCAAACATAAATCTGGTATCTGTGTCTTTAAAATAGGATATCCACATCGTTGATCATTAATCAACTGATAATTACATCCTGTAAATAGTTTTTGTTGGCTATCATCCAATATATCTAAAGATTTTAATTATATTAGTTAAAATAGTTTTAGTTGGGTCAAAACTACTAATTACTTACGAGCATAACAATATTTTGAAAGTGGTAGAGGATAAACTTTACATCCACTATGTGAGCATAAACTTTGATTATTTTGATTATTATTATTTTGATTGTTATTATTTTGATTATCATTTAATACTGATTCCAAATAATGTCTTCTTAATATTCTTAATCTTTCTTTAATTCTTGTATATTGTTTCTTGTATAATAAAATTAATTTTGAAATGTAAATCTTTCTTCGTTGTACCAATTCTTCCTCTGAAAGTAATGATGTTTGTGCTAAATAAAAATCTTCATTGAAATCATCACATAAATGCCAATCGTCATTATCCTTTGGTTCCAAGAGTTGTGAATCTAACCATTTGTTTGATTGTATTGATTCAAATTTATAATATTTAGATGCATCCATATGATTATTAAAAGGTGTTGTTGTTGTTGTTGTTGTTGTTGTTGCTGTTGCTATTGTTGTTGAAGTTGAAGTTGTTGTTGTTGTTGTTGTTGTTGTTGATGATGATTCCGATTCATTTATTTCAGTTTGTTGAATATCATCTAACGTTGGTATCTTTAAACGTTTATTATTTAACTCTTTATTCTTATAATCTTGATAGTAATTTCCTTTGTTGATACCATGTTTTGCCAAGATTGCAAGAAGTCGCTTGGATTGTGAACTTGATGTGGAGTTTGAATCCTCCAGTGTACGTTTCTTTTGGAGTTGTGATACTACCATGTGCTTGTGTGTAGGACAGTATCGTGGTGTTGTCTCACGTAGTGATACAGGTGCTGTACATCTCTTCATCGACTTTGAACTTACAAACTCGCATTGTGCATATGGTGCAGTAGGATCCTCTAGTATATGCTTGCTACAGTAGAGTCTTCCCTCCATTGGTCGTTTTGAACATGCTTTCTTGATGGAAGCACACATTGCACGTAGAGGACGTCTAGATCTAGAATGATTACTACCACTTCCACGACCTGATTTCTTTTTTAATTGTTGAGTTGTAGGTGTAAAAGGTGATTCATCGCTACGAACACTTTGACTTTCATCATAATCATATGATTCTTCATCATCATCATCCTCTTCTTCTTCTCCATCCTCTTCTTCCTCATCATCATGATCATTTGCTGATATAACAACTGATGTATTAATATCAATCATATGACTAATATCATTATTCGAATGATTATGACCGACAATATTGTTTGCTCTACGACCTCTAGTGAAATTTAAAGGTAATTCTTCTTCTTCTTCTTCACCATCATAATAATCTTGATTTTCTTTATTTTTATAATCTATTATCTCGTTCTTGTTGTTTCCATTCATTATTATTCTAGATTAATAATATATAAAAATATTCATTATAAAAAAAATGAAAAAATAAAAATAAAAAAATATGAAGTTTTAAAGTTAATTAAATAAACAATTTTATTTTTTATTTATTTGCAGTAAAATTATTTATATTAATTAATCTCCACTAAAAAGATAGTTCGACCAATTTTTAACGGTTAAAAAAATAATATGAAGTTCCACTCCTTCGGTCTTTATTTTTTTTCAAAACAATTTTTTTTTTATTCTTTTTGATGAGATTTGAGAATGAATAAAGAACCAAGCCAAAATCATGTGACAAGACGAGGTAAAAAAAAACCAAAAACGAAAATCTAATAAAAAAATTTAATTTTTTTAATTTTTTGAAATTTTTTTTATTTTTTTTAATTTTTTTTTGTCAGCTGCGACCAACTCACCTGCTGACTGATCCTCATTTTGATTTTGAGTTTTCTTTTTCTCTTTAGTTCTTTGTGTTCTCGCCTTCTTTACACATAACAACAACGGTATGTGACATATGGAAATATAAATAAATATTTTAATTATATATATATTAGTACAATAATAGTCAATATAGTTTTTTTCTTTTATTTATTTTAATTTCCAAAAATTGAAATTATAATTAATTTTTTTATCATTACACAACACACAATTAACAATCCAAAAGAAAGAAATATTAAACAAGATCTTCAAAACTTTTTTTTTATTTTATTTTGTTTATATTTTAAATTTAACAAGTCAACATAAAATAATCAATAAATAAATAATGTAGATGCAGCAGTGATATTTTTTTTTACAATAAACACAGTACAACACCAAGTCATTTCACCACCCACCACACACTATAAATATTCTATTCAGCAACAACATTCGGGATTGTATTATTATTTTGTTGTTGTTTTTTTTTGATTGTGAGAAATGTGAGTTTCTCAACTTCAAACGAAAACAAAAAATTTAATTTTTTTCTTTTTTTTTTTCTTTTGTCAATTTTTTTACTTTCGTTCCAGACAACATAGCTATTTTTTCATAATAATCATTCCACCTCTAATAATAAAAAACATAAACATTCATTTGTTGTTGTTGTCATTAATAGTAATAGTAAATTTCAAATATCTGACTATTTTTTTACTTTGTTTTAAAAATATTCCAATCCATATATTAACATTTCCAAAATTTTTTTAAAAACCCTTTAGTTCCTAAATAATTCAAAATGGTAAACTTTACTATTGACCAAATCAGATCCATTATGGATCGTCGTGAAAACATTCGTAACATGTCTGTTATTGCTCAGTAAGTATATCAATCAACAAATCATTTAAACATTATTTTTGTAAATCTAATTTTTCCCTCTCTCCCTCTTTTTTTCTCTTTTCTCTCCTCTCTCTCTTCTCATAGCGTCGATCACGGTAAGACCACCTTATCTGACTCTTTGATTCAAAGAGCCGGTATTATTGCCGACAAGGTTGCTGGTGATATGAGATATATGTCTACTCGTCAAGACGAGCAAGATCGTGGTATCACTATCAAGTCATCCTCTGTATCCCTCCATTTCGAAATTACCGATCCAGATAACATGCCAAAGGGATCCACTTCACCAGAGTTCTTGATTAATCTTATCGATTCCCCGGGTCACGTCGATTTCTCATCTGAGGTAACTGCTGCTCTCCGTGTTACTGACGGTGCTTTGGTCGTCGTCGATTGTGTCGAAGGTGTCTGTGTCCAAACTGAGACTGTATTGCGTCAAGCCGTCGCTGAGCGTATCAAGCCAGTTCTCTTCCTTAACAAGGTCGATCGTTTCTTGTTGGAACTCCAATTGAACACCGAAGAGGCTTACATCTCTTTCCGTCGTGCTATCGAGTCTGTCAACGTTATTGTCGGTAATATGGACGACAAGGAATTCGGTGACGTCACTGTCAAGCCAGAGATTGGTACCGTTGCTTTCGGTTCTGGTCTCCACGGTTGGGGTTTCACCCTTGGTAAGTTTGCCAAGTTGTACGCCGCCAAGTTTGGTGTACCAAAGGAGAAGTTGATCCAACGTCTCTGGGGTGACAACTATTTCGATGCCGAAGGTAAGAAGTGGACCTCATCCACCACCTCTGTCTCTGGAAAGCCATTGGCACGTGCTTTCTGTCAATTCGTTTTGGAGCCAATCTACCAATTGTCCAGAGCCATCGTTGACGACAACCAAGAAAAGATTGACAAGATGGTCAAGACCCTCAACATTAACCTTTCCACTGAAGACAAGGAATTGAAGGGTAAGGCTTTGGTCAAGGCTGTCATGCGTAAGTTCTTGCCAGCTGCCGACGCTATTTTGGAAATGATTGTCATGCATTTGCCATCCCCAATCGTTGCCCAAAAGTACCGTGTCATCAATTTGTACGAAGGTCCATTGGACGACGAGTGTGCCAAGGCTATCTCTGCATGTGACCCAGAAGGTCCACTCATGATGTACGTATCAAAGATGGTTCCAACCTCTGATAAGGGTCGTTTCTACGCTTTCGGTCGTGTATTCTCTGGTGTTATCCGTACCGGTCAAAAGGTCCGTATTATGGGTCCAAACTACGTCCCAGGTAAGAAGGAAGATCTCTATTGTAAGTCCATCCAACGTACCATCCTTATGATGGGTCGTAAGACTGAGCAAATCGAAGATTGCCCATGTGGTAACATTGTTGGTTTGGTTGGTGTCGATCAATATTTGGTCAAGTCTGGTACCATCACCACCTCTGAAGTCGCTCACAACATTCGTGTCATGAAGTTCTCTGTATCCCCAGTCGTACGTGTTGCCGTCGAAGCCAAGAACCCAGCCGATCTTCCAAAGTTGGTCGAAGGTTTGAAGCGTCTCGCCAAGTCAGATCCATGTGTCTTGTGTTACACTGAAGAGTCTGGTGAGCACATCGTTGCCGGTGCTGGTGAGTTGCATCTTGAAATCTGTTTGAAGGATTTGGCCGAAGATCACGCCGGTATTGAAATCAAGACTACCGATCCAGTCGTATCTTTCAGAGAGTCTGTCCAAGCCGAGTCATCCATTGTCTGTTTGTCCAAGTCACCAAACAAGCACAACCGTCTCTTTGTCAAGGCCGAGCCAATGCCAATGGAACTCCAAGATCAAATCGAAGCCGGTACCATCAATGCCAAGGACGACGTCAAGTCACGTGCCAACGTTCTCGCTGAGCAATTCAACTGGGATGTCAATGATGCCAAATCAATTTGGAGTTTTGGTCCAGATGCTAGTGGAGCAAACATCCTTGTCAATGTAACCAAGGGAGTCCAGTACATGAATGAAATTAAGGATTCATTCGTTGCTGCTTTCCAATGGGCTACCAAGGAGGGTGTTGTTTGTGATGAAAACATGAGAGGTATTCGTTTCAACGTTCTCGACGTTACCCTTCACACTGATGCCATTCACAGAGGTGGTGGTCAAATCGTCCCAACTGCTCGTCGTGTATTGTACGCCGCTGAATTGACTGCTTCCCCAATTCTCCTCGAACCAATCTACTTGGTCGAAATTACTGCTCCAGAGTCTGCCGTCGGTGGTATCTATGGTGTATTGAACAGACGTAGAGGTCACGTTATCTCTGAAGAGCGTCGTGTTGGTACCCCATTGTTCTCTGTCAAGGCCAACATGCCAGTATTGGAATCTTTCGGTTTCACTGCCGATCTCCGTTCTCACACTGCCGGTCAAGCTTTCCCACAATGTGTATTCGATCATTGGTCATCCATTGGTGTCGTCGGTGTTGACAAGAAGGTCACCGAAGTTGCCCTCGCCGTTCGTAAGAGAAAGGGTCTCTCTGAAGAAATCCCACCCCTCGATCGTTTCATGGACAAATTATAAACAAAAATTTAAAAACCATTTAAAAATAAATATCAAAATTCAAAATCAAAAAAAAAAAAATATCGTTTGTAAAGTTAATTGTTGATCAAAAAAAAAAAAAAAGAAAGAGAACAGAAAATGATTGTAGAAAAGAATCCAAATTTGCAAAAGAGATATTCGAATCTTGGGTAAATCAAATGTAGAAACAATCATAAGAGAAGTAGTTAAATAAGGGTTATTACAATTTAATGATAATCGTGGAATCATAGAGAATACAATTTATAGATTGGTAAAGGAATATCCTGTTATTGTTGAAAGGTATGTTAAAATATAAGTTTATAATTTAAAAAATTTGTTGAAAAAAAAATAATGCGATTAAAAAAAAACAAATTTCCTTGGATCAGTTTGAAATCTTGTGACACAAATAATAATTAATGATGTTTATCAATCAAAAATAAAATCTTTATAATATTATATTTGTAGTTATAGTATTAATAATAAATTAAACCTAAATAGTATATATTAATTAAAATTATATTTAAAAACCAAAAAAAATTATTACTCTGGTATTGAATCTTTATCTAAAGATGTAAACAACAGATATCATAATTAATTAATTTAAATATTATTTACTAATATAGTATTATTTAAAATAGCCTGTTGTTTCTAATATTAAGATGTTATTGTTGTTGAATATTGTTATCGTCAGGCAAAAACAACAAAGAAACAATGAGTGTTAAAAAACATTCTGATGTACAAATAAAGGTAAAATGAACAAATTTAGTAAAATTGAAAACGAATTATTGTATTTCAATTACAATGAATTAAATAGTAAATATGTTTAAAAATAATAATAATTAAATATATCAAAAAAAAAACGATAATTATATAACGCCAATTAGTTTCCTTTAATATTAAATAAATTGTAGTAATAAATGAGACCAACAGAAAGGAATCAAAAGATTATAGATGTATTGAATCGTTTAGTTCAGCGAAAAAGAAGTAGTTCAGTCTTTAAATCAGCTACATTAAAGTATAGATATGTTTCTTTATATCATATGTTTATTTCAGTGAATGAGTTGAGACAATATAGATGTGTGAGATTGGTTCAACATAATGAGTTTCAAAGATTCCAATTAGATCCTTTGCCAAATGTCATATTAATTAAAGGAATTGAAAAAGGTAAAAAATATTCTTTAGATATATTAAAAAAAAAAAAAAAATTAATTTAAATTCCCAAAGAATCATTAAAAACAATTCTAGATTTACTCCATCAGGTTCCAGATATTGTCAAGGACAATCTTCCAGCGATTGTTTCTTACATCGATGAAACTGAATGTATATTTGTGTCCTATCAGAATATTAAATATGTTGTGTTGGCTGAAAATGATGAAACGGTCAGAATGACATTACCAATGTTTCAAGAAATTCAAGGTGAAATTAATTCAAAAAGAGTGAGTTTGGATGTTGAAGTTTCAAAACAAAAGAAATAGAGAGAGAATAGCAAATAAGAAAAGATATAACAAGAGAAATAATGAGGATAGTGATAGTGATAGTGATGGTGATGGTGACAGTGATAGTGATAGTTATTGTAGTGATGGTGATAGCGATAGTGATTGTAGTGATAGTGATTGTAGTAAGTGTGATAGTGAAAGCGATAGTAGTTATTGTAGTGATAGTGATTGTAGTAAGTATGATAGTGAAAGTGATAGTAGTTATTGTAGTGATAGTGAAAGTAGTGATAGTGAAAGTAGTGATAATGATAATAATAGTAATAGTAGTTGTAAAAAAGAAAGAGGTGTTAGTAGAAGATCAAATCGAATTAGACCAAACACCACACCTTTGTCAAATAGTTCATCTAAAATGATTCCTGTTGATCCAAGTTACCCATGGGAAGTGTCAATAAAAAAAAAACCATCAAACACCACCACCACCACCACAACTTCTACTACTTCCTCTTCAATAACAAAGCAATCTTCTACTCAACAACAACAACAACAACAACAATCAAAGGTTCAAAGACAATCAATTTCAGCAAAACCAAAACCAAACAACCTTCACTCAAAGGAAATTCATAACTATCTTGAATCAGCTCCATCTTTCGAATCGATGGATGAAATTTATTCTATTCATTTATTAGCAGTTTTCTACTATTTATATTTATTACCTCATGCTTTCAGTCACTTACCACACCCTACTGGAATTCAATTCATTATCTATCAATTCGTTTATAAATTGTGTAAAGTCAAGAACGATCGTCTCGATATCCCACCAGCTAAAGTGATTGAATCTTTCATCAATAGTTATCAATGGTTGGACCAGAATATGCGAGATTATCTCAGTTTCACTCTCATAAATCAAGTTTCAAATCTGAAAAACTTGAATGGTGTCAAACCTCATGTTCGTGATTTACTTGGTCTCTATTCATTCCTCCCCAAACAAACCAAGATGCTAGTCTTGATTCATTTCAAAACCAAGAAGAATCCAATACCAACAACTATGGATATTCCGTTTAGATTGTTCTCTACGACTCCACTCGAAGGATTGCTCTCAATTCATGATACTCGTGATTCTATGATCCTATCAAAGAAAGGTGGATATTTATTTGCACTTGACCGAGTTATCAATTTAGGTATGATTATTATTATTATTAATAATAATTTAATGATGATATCGATTATATTGATTATTAATAATTCATTATACATTTAGATCAATTAAATGAAACTGATTTATTTAGATTTATTAATGGTGATCGTGTCAATTACATTAATATTACTAAATACTACGAATTGATAAAGAATGAAAGGATGTACTCATTAAGCAAAATGAAGAAACAAAGAGAACTTAATAGTTTGGTATTGGATCATCTTGATGTATTGAAACATCTTCAGATTGCCGAGCTCTTGCGGAGAAGGGAAGAGAGGATAGCTCTTAAACCACCCACCACCAAACAAACAACCAAACCAACTAGCAATCGTCTGACTTGTGATCAAATAAGAGAAGAACTGAATCTCGATATCACCTCGAATAGAACAAATAATGTATTCATTGTCTGTAGAGAGTCTGCATGTGAAGGAAGTGGAGTCAGTAATTCAATGTTGCAACAGATAACTCTTCTTCTTAGTATGCTAATATTGATTACAACCAACAATACTAGTTCCAATCTTCCAACTTCATATCTACCTTTGGATAGTTATCATCTTGTATTTATCATGGAAGTTATTAGTTCATATTGGTTCCTTCTCAAGTTTAGAAAACAAATGGAGTTGTTTAGGCAAAACTTGGATGCCAGGGATTTGGTAATCATGGCTGGATTTGAACGGCTCACTCGAAATGCATCAGAGTTAAAAGAGCTATTAGATTTGTTTAGGAAATACGGAAATATTATCTTTGTTGATAGGCTCAAGACGGTTCGGATTGAAACTGGTACCTATTTAATTGACTTTGCCTTTGGTCATGTCTACCGAGTGGAGAAAGGTCGCACAATGTTATTTGAACGTTTGCCAATCTCGATGGACGAGTTTGAAAGAGAGATTATGGATATTGGCACCAGATACTTTGCGCTTTCCAATGAACATGGGTTGTATTCCAAACGTCACCACATCACAGAGCATTGGATCAACGATGTCCTCATTGATCCAGAGATTGAAAAGTTTATGGAAGAGATGTTTGGTTTCATTGATAGAGGTGTTTACTACGCCAGAACATCGCCACCAAGAGGCGATAGGGTATTTGGTAAATCAATCAACTCTCAGGTAAAGTTTAGTCAGTTATGTATTCCAAATCTAAAGTATGCATGTGTACGTCTTGCCAAAAGTGCCAATCCCCTTGGAGCAATGGAGCATGGTGAAGATCATCGAGATGATCGAGTAATTCTATATAAAGATAATTCGGATTTGGATATTTATGAAGAGACAAGATCAGAACCTACTAGTATGTTGTTTATATTTCAATAATGAAATCAATAATTAACTAAATTTATTATAATTTACAGGACCAATTAATCTATTTATCGAAAATATGATTCAATATGCAAAGAAATTCATTTACAAAGGTAATCGGCCAGTAGATAAAGATCTAGGAGAAGGAGTATCGAAAAGAGATAGTAGTTTGGATCCACATATCAAGAAAGTACTCGATTTACACGAAATTGATACCGGCAAGATACAGCCGTGGATTATGGTATTTACTGGTATCGATAGATTGTCACGAAATGAAGCTGATCTTCCAGACATTATAAAGTTTGCTACTGCATTGAACTGTATGCTGGTTGGTTTCTTCCCACCTTCAGAGTACCTAGAGACAATTCAATCAGATCTTTCAGCATTCTTGTCTCATACCATTCATACTATTAGAGAGCACTGTGGTACACCCCAAATTAAAGACATGGAAGCAAACCATCCATCGATATTTGTAAATTACCTTGCCTATCTATACGCAATATTCACACAAAGACTTACTAAAATCAGAGAGCATATTGCTAAAGGAAATAGTTTCGTTTCATTCCGACCAGTATTGTATTTCCCGTTCATTGTCTGTGATTTCATCATTCCATTCTTGAATGATTCATTGGTAGGAGCCAAGAGGTTTCATGAAGCATCTGGATTCACTATGAATACTTATGATCTCGATTCTATATTACAACTAGTTATCCAGGAGGCAACACAAATCCTTCAATCCAACAAGAGAACATCAACTACAGATTTAAATGATACAAACAAATTAGCTAGAGTTAACGATGACAACAACAACAATAATAACAACAATAATAGCAATAATAATACAAGAAAGAGGTTAACAGTACAGAAAATGATTGCAGAAAAGAATCCAAGTTTAAAAGAGATATTAGAATCTTGGGTAAACAAATCAAATGTAGAAACAATCATAAGAGAAGTAGTGAAATTATTACAATTTAATGATAATCGAGGAATCATAGAGAATGCAATTTATAGATTGGTAAAGGAATATCATAATCTTTCAATCAATGGTCAATCAAATACCTCTGTCACTCATAATGAAAGAATTATTGTTGAAAGGTGTGTTAAAATATATAAGTTGTTGAAAAACAAATTATTTAATTAATTTAATTATTATTATTATTATTATAGAATTCAAAGACTTCATAGAGTTGAAATGTTCAATCCTGAAAATGATTATAGTTTGGATAACCATAATTATGTTCTGAATGCAGGAATCAGTATGTCAGGCAAGCAAACAAGACAATTGAGAACAGTCCATTACTGTCCAAGTTGCAAGAATAGTATTCCATATTTACTAGAAGAAGAGAATCTGAAGAAATACTATTGCTCTAGTACCTGTGCTTTAGCTGATGGAGTCAAGGAGAATTCCGAAATCTTCAAGGCACAATGTCAACAATTTGAATTTGGTAAACAATGTTCAGAGTTGACTCTTTGTTATCTAACAACTGGAACAACTTGACTCAAACATTATCGTAGTAAATTTAGAAATAGAGATAGAAATAGAAATGATTAGATACAAAAATAAATAAAGAGTGTTTCATTAATCTGTTTATGTTATTAATTAATATATATCTTTGAATTTATTAATAAATTTGTATGATGTGTTACTACCACACCAATAGTTTCAGTTTCATATTGTTGACCTATCGTAGTTTGCATATGACCATTGCAGTTGCACATCATGGTATTGTTAAAAAGGATAGAAATACAAAATGAAGAAGACTGGGTCATCGTGAGGAATATCATCCACCGTAGAGTGAAATGAATGAATGAAAAAAAATGCAGAATAAATATTAAAAAAAAATTAATTTGTTCAATAATTTCGATTATCACAAATGGAAGTATTTAACCAATTTACTATTAAGAAATGGGTTCGAATCTGTTGGGTATTTGTACCGCTTGCGGATTAATAAAAATCATGTATTTATATTCAATTCAAATTCATATTCATATTCCAATTCCAATTCAAATTCATATTCCAATTCATATTCATATTCATATTCAAATTAATATTATTATCCTAATAATAGCCCTCTGCTCAAAATAGAGATAATAATTCACCCACCAAAGTGATTATTCTGTCCAATGAAACTAAGCAATCACAAGAATTAATGATATATATCATTCAATTCCCAATTGGTGAATGAAAAGAAAAGGTTTAGACACACAAAATAAAAAATACAGTTAGATAATACAATATAATCTCAAAAAACAAATTAATTCCAAATTATTCTTTATTTGTATTATTTAAAGTTGATCTTCTTTGTCTTCTAATTCTATATTGTGAGTTGTGATTAATTCATCTTGAACTTCTGACCGAATATCTCATTTAATTTCACTGTACCTTCTTGATGAATACATCTTTGATCTTTAAATAGATGAACATGGATCATCACCAGTTCAAAGCACTCTCGATACTGCAATAGTCACCCAACTTCTTGGATAGGCATCTACTGATATCGACTAGTTTGTTTGGGCATATTACATCTCGATTATAATGAAACAATAATCGAATATTTCTTTATGATTTCTATATCAGATTGATAGATTAATTCAGCAACTCTAGTATCTTCCTTTATGTTGATACCGACAGTAATTAGCAAGCTTATCATAGGTGAATAACGAGTGGTTTATGTCCTGTTAGAATAATTACATTCCTTCTACCAAAAACCAAATCAATGGGAACATAATCTCTTATTCCAAATGATGGCCATCTCAGCCTGCCTATGGCCGAACTTCTCTAATAATAAATAAATACGAACTCTAGGGTAGTATCCTACACCTTTACTATAAGTAATGGTTGTACATGTATACTTTAAAAAAATAAATATTTATTGATATTGATATTGATATTGATATTGATATTGATATTGATATTGATATTGATATTGATATTGATATTGATATTGATATTGATATTGATATTTGTATTGTTTGGTTATTTGAATGTTGATTGTTTGATTATTTGATTGTTTGGCTGTATGTTGGATTTATTTGAGTATCAATGATAAACACGGAATCACTAAACTACCGCCGTTGGTTAAGCGATCATTACTCTCTTTATCTTGCCCGAAACATTAAACTCTGTGTAAAGCTATAGTGATTGAGTAGTATGAATAATAGAATGTTAGATAGGTTCCAATCTTTGCTGATAGTTTGGTTAATTATGGTAGAACAACGCCATGTCTGCTCAAATCAAGATCCTTCAATTTGCTTATGTCACTACCGCTACTTTAAAAGTCAAACGAGCCTGGTGCATGAGTGAAGGATAGAGAGCCTTCACTTTAACAACACTGTCCTTTAAGTGCACATCATCGTATTGATAGGATAGAAAAACACAGTGAAGACTGGATCATCGTGAAGAGTGCCATCATAGAGTAAAATATTGTTGCCAAAGCTGTGTACCTGTCAAATCTATATTCGCTATCATCGTTTACATCCTATCTTTGTCAATCATCCGAGAGCTGATCACTCGATCATATCTTGGTAATTATCCATACTAACTATTATTTATTTACTTTAGCTATAATATGATCAAATCAAATCAAATTCGATCTTAAAAGTTTATTAATAGGAAAAAACATAATATCAGAGTTGTAGTAGTAAACATTAATGAATATTAATAAATTTATTGAAATTCTTTAAAAAAAAAAAAAAAAAAAAACGGATGAATCCGTTGGTATGATCACAATAATAATATTATTAAAAGAAGATTCTAATTTATATTGTTTGCGAATTCCAACCAACACTGGGTTTCAATCATTTGAAAGCTCTGTTATCTGTTGTAGTATTGTAAGTTATTAAAAGACTAATCACTCTATAATTAATAATAATCATTTGGGTATTGAAATTACAACAACGTCGTAGTTGAATGGATAACACATAAAACTATATCGATCACTATTTATAGCATGTTTATTGTTATTCCGATCTAAAGAAAAGTAGATTATAAATAGTAATTAATAACAATTGATATAGGTAGCAGCAGTTACGACTATTATAAAAGAAAATATAATTATAATACAGAATGAACGACAATCAACAAAACCAAAAGCTGGATGATAGTGTTGGATTTACTACAAAGATACAACATCTAGAGGAAATATTTGTTATTAAAATTATTAAAATAATTATTTAATCTAACTTGTTTATTTATTCTATAAAATCATCATTGAATATTTAGCTATTAAGAACAGGACGTAGATTCAATAGAATTAATAATCATGAGCTTTACAGGGGTATATTAGACAATATATCTCTACGTCAACGCAAGTGAAGAAGGTTTGGTATTGGCTGAATCATATCAAATTGTTTAGAGGTCTCTATTTCTTTACACGCAGGCCAACAGCACTTTACAGACAATACCAAGTTCATAGTAAGACAATGGGTTAGCAACAAAGTCATACACACTACAACAAAAACAATATCAACATAAAGGAATAGTAAAATCATCCACCACTTCCAAAACAACATGATAGCCTGAAATAAGCACAAAACTAGATCACACATCTACAATCATTACTTTAGAGTAAATAAATATCATCATCATCATCAACTATCAACAATCACGAGGCACAACACTGTTAGTATTAGATGAACTTCAAAGATTATCAAAGCTAGCAAACATGTAGGTGTTATATGTAATTTATAATAGTTTATAATAATTGTATATAATTTGTATTCTAACAGACATCCATTATAAAACGTCTCTATAGAAACTCAAATTAATAGAACGAAAATATCATTTAGCTTTAGATGTTAAACAGAGCCAACACTGTAGTGAATATCAATCAAAATCTGCTTTAAAAGAACAACAGCGTTGGAGGTTTCAGTGAAATGCAACAATAATTGTGGTGATAGTGGAGTCGGTCGACTGTTTGGATTCAATCATTAAAGGAACCAACAAGTTTACAATACTATCAGAAAGAACTTTAGATGTTGAAGGATCCAGTGCACACAACCAACCAACACTTCAAACGATAAGATCATAAACATTCTCATGACACTATGGTTCAACAGAACCAAAGAATAGTTGTTGACACGCCCTGCTACTTAAAGCCAAAAAAATGTGTTCCAATTCGACAAATAAGCTTATCCTAACAGACATTCACTATTTGAACTGATCATGTTGGTTCACACTAATAGCCAGAGGATCATTTAGATTTAAGAATCTAGGTATTGGTATGTAATGATAGCAAATTTGTTTATATGATACAATTAACTAATATACACAATAATAATATAAAGAACCAAATTAATTTAGATTCAGATTTGATTGCGTTTGAAATGATATTCTTCAAATACAATTTGTTGTTCTAAAGGTTAGCTTTGATCAACGTATTGCTGTTGGTTAACCTAATAAGTTTGGATTACAATTTGAGGCGACAAGATTAAGAGTAAGTTTAGAATTTAAATTATATGAATAAAATGTTACTAATCATTTATTATTTAATAAATTATCAATTTAGATTACAGATTATTTATAGATGACATGTATTATCAACAACTACAACATTAATAGCTGAATCAATATTAATGACATCAGTAGCAACACAAAACAATAATAAATGTTATGAGAACAATTAATATATCAATAAACATCATTTACTTGGGAATCTATGATTAAAGAATAATGAATAACATAAATTTATATAAAAACGAATGGATATAATGATTGAATGAAATATATAAAATGAATGTAAATGAATGGAGAATAAAATGTGATAAATAATAAATAATAAATAAATAAATAATAAATAAATAAATATTTCTAAAAAACTGAAAGAGTTAAAATGAATGAATAAGAATTTAAGTATAAGTAAGTAAATGAGTTAATAAAAGAATGAATGAAAGTATAAATGAGGAGTTGATGAATAAGAAAATGAATAAACTATAAATCCATTGAATTAATGAATCTAATAATGATTGTGAATGTTGAATAATAGATATGTTTATATATGAATAAATCAATAAATGAATAAATGTATGAGTGAATGAGTTAATGAGTGAATTAGAAATCAAATAAATAAATTCATGAATGAGTGATTGAATAAATGAATGAATTAATATATGAATTAATTCAAAACAATAAATATATAAGTATTTATCAATTAAGATTGAAAGAATAGAAAACATGATTAAATCAATGAGTTATTAAATCAATGAATAAATAAATCTTTAAACATTTGAATCAATCCCATCTTAATCGTCAAGGTTTACCTTTACTAAAATGTTAGGACAAAATGCAAAACAAAATAATATTGTATAATAATTTCAATCAATTATTCAAAAATTCAATTACATAAATAAAACATATCTATTTACACTCCAATTTATCTGCAACCCGCATATTAATCGTCAGGTTTACCTTGACAAATATGGTTGTACAAAATGCAAAACTAAAAAATATTGTTATGTACTTTCAATCAATTATTCAAGATTTCAATTACAGAAATAAAAGATAGTTATTACACTCCAATTTATCTGCAACCCGCATATTAATCGTCAGGTTTACCTGATGATTAATATGCGGGTTGCCACAGGGCATAGCCCCGGGTTGCCACAGGGCATAGCCCCGGGTTGCCACAGGGCATAGCCCCGGGTTGCCACAGGGCATAGCCCCGGGTTGCCACAGGGCATAGCCCCGGGTTGCCACAGGGCATAGCCCCGGGTTGCCACAGGGCATAGCCCCGGGTTGCCACAGGGCATAGCCCCGGGTTGCCACAGGGCATAGCCCCGGGTTGCCACAGGGCATAGCCCCGGGTTGCCACAGGGCATAGCCCCGGGTTGCCACAGGGCATAGCCCCGGGTTGCCACAGGGGTAGGGTAAGGGTAAGGGTAAGGGTAAGGGTAAGGGTAGGGTAAGGGTAAGGGTAAGGGTAAGGGTAAGGGTAAGGGTAAGGGTAAGGGTAAGGGTAAGGGTAAGGGTAAGGGTAAGGGTAAGGGTAAGGGTAAGGGTAGGGTAAGGGTAAGGGTAAGGGTAAGGG
>NW_008805101.1:0-28280 GCF_000004825.1 Heterostelium album PN500 | reverse complement strand
CCCTGTGGCAACCCGGGGCTATGCCCTGTGGCAACCCGGGGCTATGCCCTGTGGCAACCCGGGGCTATGCCCTGTGGCAACCCGGGGCTATGCCCTGTGGCAACCCGGGGCTATGCCCTGTGGCAACCCGGGGCTATGCCCTGTGGCAACCCGGGGCTATGCCCTGTGGCAACCCGCATATTAATCATCAGGTAAACCTGACGATTAATATGCGGGTTGCATATAAATTGGAGTGTAAATAGATATATTTTATTTCTATAATTCAATTCTTGAATAAATGATTGAAAATACATTACAAAATTTTTTGGTTTGCATTTTGTCCTAACATTTTTGTCAAAGTAAACTTTGACGATTAAAGTGGGGTTGCTTTTAATTGCTATAAAATGGTGTTTTATATCTCAGGAATTCAATTCTTGATGAATTGGTTGAAGTTTAAAAAATATTATAAAATTAATTTTGCATTATGGGCAGGAGTTTTCATATATGAAAATTGCTGTGAAGAATAATCATTTTACTATTTTTGATAGAATTGATTACCTAGTTTTTAAAACAAAAACCTTTTTTTACAGAGATAGAATTTTGTTAAATTAGATGTGATTTTATATCGAATATTCTAGAAACTACAGTATTACTCTAAAAATATACCAAATTTATAATAGAATAATTTATTCTATTATTGATTCAAATATTGATTGATTTATTTATTCATTTATTCATTAATTCATTGATAAAATGATGTATTCTATTCTTTCAATGACATGTATTAATATATTTATTAAGTATTAATTGATATATACCTTTATATTCAATCTTTTTGAATTAATTCATTTATCAATCATAGATTCCAAAGTAAATGAATCATATCCAGTCATATGAGTCGAACAAAAAAAGTAAACATTTATTATTTTCAAAGCTGAATCACCGCTATTTACAATTGTCATTGATATTTGGAGATCTGCTCTAAATGTTATTGTTCGTTACATTTATAAAATTCTATTGTTATTATTCTAATAAATAATATTTCCAAAGGTTGTTGTTGTTGTAGTTGCAGTAGCGGTAGCTGTAGCTGTTGCTGTAGCTGTTGCTGTTGCTGTTGCTGTAGCTGTTGCTGTTGCTGTAGCTGTTGCTGTAGCTGTTGCTGTAGCTGTTGCTGTTGCTGTTGCTGTTGCTGTTGCTGTTGCTGTTGCTGTTGCTGTTGCTGTTGCTGTTGCTGTTGCTGTCGTTGTTGTTGATATTGAATATATCTTTTTGAATGTAATCTTCTTTAAATATCTGTTATCTAAATTTATAATTTCCTAATAATAATCAATAAATGTTAGTAAAATTCTATTAATTAATATAAATTATCTTACTGTTAATCTATTTGAAGCTATTTAAAGATTGTTGGCGTCTATATTTGTAATCCAAATGTAAATGATATGAAACATTCGATCTCGCTTGTTCGATAGTGACCATATCTTCTTGTCAGATGGTGGTGGTGGCTGCATTAACTTTGATCAAAGTGTTGGTGTATGTTTCACCTAATAGGTAAGCAAAGTAAGCTTTAGAACAACAAGTTGTACTTGATCAATATCATTTCCATTGCTTGTCGAAATAAAATCTATTTATAAACTAACTTGACTCTCTAAATGATTGTAATGTATATTAGATCATTGCAATATATAAAAATGTTTAAAAATATAAATTTACATACCTCAATAGCACACATTGGCTTTGTGTAGCAGACCCGTCTCCAACTGTACTTTCTTTGGCATCGCTGAACCCTCTGTCTTGATAATCATGATGATCATACTATTAATTGGTTGTACTTGAAATGCATTACTATTGCAATAGTTCTTTCACTCTGATAGTATCTTTAATCACGTTGATCCTTGTCATGATTTAGCCAAGGAGTGGAACACTGTATCTATTAATAAATGAAAATGAGTTTGTTAGTTTAGTTTAGCATTATAGGAATGAACATTATCTCAATATTACTCTTCAATATGTATCTTTTTAGAACAAAAAAGTAAAGTTGGCAACAATATAATAGACTTACAATACTGAAATCATTGAATGAGCTAACATTTGAATTGAATCTTATAACTCATTACTTTCTTATATAATTATTAAATTCTAAAGCGGTAACTTCTTTTAAAATTATAAAAAAAATAAATATTGATATTATTATTACTATTGATAACGATATCTCAAGATCTAAAATGAGAGTAAAAAAAAAAAAAAAAAAAAAAAACAATTTGTTGATCATAAACACTGAACATCAAAAGTATTATTTTTTTATTTTAATTGTTAACAACAAATTACAATCATTCATCACTCAACTATAGCTTTATAAAACAAAAATTAGCATATTTTTATTTACCTCTATTATCATGCAAACTCCTGTAAAGATAATTTAAAAGGTTAGTTAACTTTTATTCTTATTTAATCTACACTCTATCTTTACTGTTTTTTATTCAATATAATATCGATTTAACTTGTTCGTAGACAAAATACAATATTAATAATGATTCATACAAATTGGATTACCAAATATTTAAACTTTAACATATAAATACACACCGACAAAATAATCATTTATAATAATAATTAAATTAAAATAGAAATTATATCAACTATCGATGAAGCATAAATTACACAATTATTAAAAGTAACATAACAGAGAAACCTATACTTTGATTATACAATCCTATACACTAATGATTTCAAGCTACTGAATGTCATCACGATTATTCACACTTTATCTACAATGGGAAGTTGATTCTCAATTCAAATAGCTCATTTTATGCATTTATTTATACATTTCGCTTAATCATTCATTAGTTTCCCATTCATAGACATATATTTATTTTTTTATTTATAAGTCCTATACAATTTCAATAAATTAAATACTATACTATCATTTATTAATTGATTTTCCAATATTTTTAAACTTTAATGATTAGAATAATATGTTAATCATACAAACAAATATTCGAGACATTTTTGAATTCTTTGAAGGTTCTTTTAATAAAACATCTGCTCCACTTACAACACTTACTGTGCTTGAAGAACATATTTGATCTTTTTGTTGGCACGAATACAATCTTTTTCTAATCTAGAGATGACAGTTTGGTCACAATTAATCGATTAAATCATTATAGAAACTCTGGACAGTGATGCTATTCCTCTACTATCTACTTTTCAAACCTCAAATAAGAAGCATTGAAAACCTCTTCTATTATTTGGTATGTATTGTTAAAATTATTTATTTATTTATTACAAATGAATAACTAACCAACTAACCAACTAACCAACTATAGCTAACAAGAGAATCGATGAACTCGTGGTGAACGAGAGATGCAATGATATCAAACAGTGAGGTACATGAGGTGCTAAAGATAATACGATTGAGACATATGAGAGTGAGATATCAAAGAATATAAGTATCTAATGGAGATTAGCAGTGTTATGTTGACTACTGCCTATGCAATGCACTCTCTGAATAGTAGTAGTGCCTTTACTAACGTTAGTAGTAATAAATGATTCCATAAAAGTAGTCCCAGGTATCCTCCAAGGTTTTACATGCATTATGTACAATTAATTTCAATAGATGTGTTATATGTTATCTTGGAATCTACTTTGGACAAGGAATCATCTTAACCACTACGATATGATAGAGGAGGATCATTACATCTTATTCAAACTATCTTCACAACACAATTATCTGAAGGTGAATTTATTTACTTCATTTAAAAAAATTCAAAATCAAAAATATCTTTTTTTTCTTGAATAAACCTCTAATGACAATGATTTGTTTATTTTGAGTTTTTATTTATTCACTTCATTTCATTTTATTTCTATTCAGCTCACAACAATTACTATTTCTTCATCTTCAATACTCAAACTACATCATTATCACTTTCTATACTATCTTTTCATCTTTCATTGTTACTCATACACTCTCATCCTTATCTTTCAATTCATTCTCCTTTACTTTATCCATCTATATATTATTCTTTGCTGTTTCATAATGTCGCAACAACAACACCCACCGTTCACTTGTTGGATAGAGTTTAGTAATAAGAAAGACAAACTCACCTTCGAGAACACCGCCAACTATAATCGTCTCATCCCTGTCATTAGAGGTTCCAAACAACTCGCTGTAGGTGACGGTTCTATCGATTTGTTCTCTGATGCAGCCAAGACCATTCAACTTGATGTTGAGACTCCAGTCGATAGGAATCTTCAGCGAATCTATGTCGCCACCACCCAACCACAGCAAGGTAAGTACATCTACCTTCAAGTCTACAAACCAACCACCTATGATACTAACCAGCCCACTCCTCATATTCTCCTTCTCCCTTTTGTTATCTTGTCTTGTACGATATTTACACTTTCTTCTTCTCCTTCTCTTTCTTCTCGCCTCTACGTTTCCTACATACACACACACACACACATATACATACATACATACATACATACATACATCTACATCAACAACACTATTACCTATCAAACCTAAATATCCTTCCGAACTCTCTATATAACTATATAACCTCTTTTTCTACCTTTTCATTCTCTTTTTTCTTTTTATCTCTCTCTTTATCTCTCTTTCACTACTTAAATCCTTCTATTCAACTCTTTTACATACCACATATTTCCTCTAATTTGTATTTAATTCCTCTATTCATTCTCTCTTTCTCTTTCTCTCTCTCTCTACCTACATTTTACTTTTTTTTTTTCATTCCTCTTGTTTGTAACAATCATACTCGTTATCATTTTTAGTCATAGATAGAATTACGAAATTCTCAGTCAACGGTGCAATTTTACCACAAGATAGAAACACAACATACTTTTGGATTGACACAAACACGGATGAACTAATTAAACAAATTCGATCTGGACTCTATATATGTATGTATGCACCAAGGTCCTCTGGCAAGTCAACCATAGCCTATAGAATAATAGAGTTACTTCGTAATGATTACATTCCCATAGTGTATGTAAATCAAAGTATTGATTAAGAATAATCCTAATAATTTTCTAGATTATCTTTCGATAGAAACTACATATTTGATACACCCCAGTCTTTTTGGACATCATTTGCACGCGATTTAACACTTTCAATGAAGCTGGCAACTCCGATTGATGGATTGGATGGAGTTTTATATTTTTTTGCAAAAGGCTTACCTCAATTTCAAAATAAAAAAGTTGTACTATTTATAGATGAATTTGATACCATATTTCCCGATCAGATGTATGAAAGAAATGATATGGAATCACCAGTTCTCAACTCTCTTTTGACACAACTCAGGGCTTGGAAGCAGACATTGCCAGAACTAAAAGTATTACATGTAAGTGTATATCTAAACATAATATTGCCACCATACTCACCAAATACCAAGTCAGTTATATCGGTAGGAACTTTCTCACTTTTAGAAATGACTACAACTAGAATATCTCCCTTTAATACACCAAATTCACTTGAACTGTCATCATTCACCTTAAATAATGTCTCCGATCTATTTGGCCTCTATTCGAAGTATAGTGGAGTCAGTTTTCCTCGTCAAGTCATCTCATCTATATATTCCTTCTGTAGTGGGTATGTACATCACTTTGCAACAATAGACTATATACTTACTACCTTTTTGCTTCAAGGCACCCTGGATTAGTTAATTATTGTGGAAGAATTATTCAAACAATTTGCGCAAAAAACAAAACTACATTTGACGATTCCGATTGGACGATGCTTTCAACTGTTGGCATATTTAAAGAAGTTAGATCATATGTAACAATTCGCCAAATGTGTGTACATCTCAACTCAAATGGACCCTTCTTTGAAAATGTTCGAAAGGCCTTGGCTAGTTGTGTGATGTCTTATCCTGATTTTGTAGAAAGCAACAATGAAAATGAAAAATACTTTCACTACCTAACGGCTGAGGGATTCTTAACAGGTACGAAATTTAACTCACGTATGTCATAAAACCCTTCTTACTCACCTATCTTTTTAGCATTCGAAGACAGATATTGTATTAGATCAAAATTTTTGAAAAATATTACTTGTTTCTTTAGCAACTTGAGAAGTAGAGTTGATGGTCGCATCGCAATTCCATTCAAAACGAAACATCTCGAACAAATTGATGTCGTTTCTCTTATTATAATCTCCCTCCAACAAATCAGGAAGGATATCATTATAGATACGAGATCACTCAAGAAGAATCGCTCCAATGGCTATCAAAGGGATGCATTGGTCCCTTCTGAGTCTGTTTACCACTTTGAAATCTACCAACTCATTGCCCATCAGTCAAACTTACCCAATATTATATACCCTGAAATCACCTCGTCTTCAGATGATAATGCAGACAGAAGAGCTGACATGTTTATCAAGTATAGAAATTGGTCAGTAGTCTTAGAGTTGGTCGCACATCAAAATCCAAAAGGAGTTGAAGCGCATCTTGACTCTGCACTCGAGTACAAAAATCGAACAAATGCTGATGAAACTTGGGTCCTTAACTTTACCTGTGGCCCCATAGACACACAAATCAAATCAAAGAGCGGTGTTGGGCTCATTCATGTCTGTCATAGTAGAGACTATTCAGCTGTCAATGTACAGGTTCATTACCCCAACCAAGATATTGGAAAAACATACCACGACACTCGTCAATACCCTGTTAGTATTTTTGATTGATAGTATGAATACTACTACAGTTTGATCTGGTATGGTGAATTAACTATCACAGGTCACTCTATTCAATCCTTTAAAGAAGTTTGAAAATAATCATCTTTCAATATAATAATAAAACAAAAACACTACTATTATTATATCACAAACCAAAAATAACCATCTATACACATTACATCTTTATTTCATATCCACATTACCCCCATTACCTAGTTATCAAAAATAAGGTTTGGATAGGACGTGCTGTGATATTTGAATATATGAAATTTAATACTAAATTATTTTGAAATTTCTTAAATTGAATAATTAATTATTAATTATTTTGTATTGAGAAGCTAGAAACTCTTAGAATATTAATCAACTTCTCAATCTTATCTCGAGAAGGATTTGATAACATTTTCAACGAAGGATAAACGACCCAAAATTGACATTAAAATCGATTTTGACCACCACCTGACATCAAATTACCAATAAAAAACTTTTGAGGGTCTTGCTTTGCTATGTAACGAACTAAGTAATTCTTATAAAATTCATTGAATGCAAAGTTTAAAGAAGAAGAAGGGAAATATCCAATACAACGGTTAAGATTAAGAAAAAAGGTTGTAGGTTTAGGATCCCAATTATTTCTTAGAATCTTTAACCTTCTCCGTATATAAAAGTATACTTTGTCACAGGTTGTCAAACTAGAATAAATAACAATGATTTCTCTACTTCCGTATTTTGGTACATAGCTGTTTATTATAATAAATAAAAAAAAAACAATTAGTTTGGAATATATAATAGTTTATATACTATTTAGTTACCTTAATGTTGATATTTCAAGCAACAGAGTGATAAAAAATCGGTTACAGATCATTAGAAAGATGAATCCGATCAAAATATTAAGAATATACAATTCACAATCAATTCAAACTTCATCCGATATTTTGAAGAACACCCTTTGACACCAACCAACTTCACCTATCAAACTAATAACAATGTAAACAACGAGAATTACAATTCAAATAAACAATTATAAATAAACAATCTAAATAAGTTTTTTTATTTTTGTTTGAGAAAGTAGAGTTGTTGAACGTATGATTTTAATTGTAACAACAGTTCCTTTAATAATGGGTGTGTTTGTTGTGGATACTCTGTATTGTTTAAAGATCGAAACATGGGAAAGAACTGTTGTTGTTGTTGTGGGCTCAATCATCATACTTCGAACTTGGTATTGCTTCCAATACTCCATAAAATTTCCAAAAAGCTTCACCACACCGTTAACTTTCTTTTAAAAAAAAAAAAAAAAAAAAAAAAAAAAATCCATTATAATACATTTTAAATCATCTTTATTTTTATAACAACAATCGAACAAAGTTGTAAACAAACAAAAGAATGATAAACAATCTACCTCACATCATAACTAGACATATTCTTTCTTTTGTCGACTCACCATTCGATAAGATATGTTTTGTGTTAGCAACAAAGCGACTATATGAAAATAGAGAGCGATTCCTCTACTTTGATGCATCAAACCTAAAGACTCAACACATCGGATATCATCACCTGAAATCTTTTCGAAAAAACATCACACAATCGATTTGTGATAGAGATTTAAATTTAGTATGGCCACCAACTCAAAACGAACCAAGTGAAAGTAGATTCGACTCACTTGATCATAAAACATGTAAGTCAAAAAGATAATAATTAATTTCTACTAATTATTAATATATTGTTTATTTAAATGACTCACTAGTATGTTTTAGTATTGACTCTATTCCAAATGATAGTAAAGTATCTATTACTTTTATAATCTATCAACAAGTTAAAGATGGACTTGATATTTTTAAAGAGATGCTCAGCACAATCAAAGGAATCATTGTAAACATTGATTTTGATTGTTTGAAATTCAGTACAGCAATTCCACCCGGTCTAATTCCCAAGACTGTAAAACAAATCAATTTAGGATCACACTATGACTTTCCTTTGGAGGAAGGAATACTTCCCGATGGTCTTACTCATTTGCATCTAGGACAAGTTTTCAACCAACCTTTAAAACCGGGTGACATTCCACAGTCTGTCCAAAGACTAACACTTTCCAACCAATTCAATTTAAATATTGAAGCAGGACAACTTCCATCTTCTTTGATTAAACTTACAACAGGCTACGGTAATAGATTGTCTTTTGGTAAAGATTCACTGCCATATGGTCTGAGAAAGTTGGTACTCCGACATACTTTTAATTATGATGCCAGCTTGGTGTTGCCAGCCTCTGTTACTCACCTTTCTTTAGGCTCAACAAATAACAAACTGCTCCCAGGAAGCATTTCACCGTTTATTACCAGCCTTACACTGCCAACCTATTATTCGCATAGTTTGGATGCAGATGTCATTCCAACTTCCTGTACTCGCTTGAGAATCCATTCTCTCCAGAAAACTCTTGAACCTCGAGCACTTCCTGAATCAATCGATACTATATTTTTTGGACGTGATTATAACGATGTAATAAGAAAGAAAGTACTACCAAACTCTCTGACCTACTTGAATCTGGGAGTTGCATTCAACAACGAACTAGTTCTCCCAAAAAAACTAAAATATCTAAGATTCTCTAGTAATTTCAACCGTGAACTAGAGCCAAATCAACTTCCAAACTCATTGAGAACATTAATTTTCGGTATGGAATTCAATCAACTCATTGCACCTGGTATTCTCCCACGTGGACTTACAACACTTCAATTTGGAATCAAATTTAATCAACCGATTGGTGTTGGTGTGCTCCCTTCCACTCTTGAAACACTTATACTTGGTCCAAATTTTAATCAACCATTGGAGCCGGGTGTCCTTCCGGAGGGATTGCAGCGTCTTGAATTTGGAGATAGATATAGTTTAGCTCTTGTCCCCGGTGTTATTCCTAGTTCAGTGACTGAGTTGGTTCTTGGTGAATTTTTTGGTCAAATGCTTATTGGCGAGGGTGCAATCCCCGATACTGTCACATATCTCCGTGTACCATCATTCCAATCGAAATACCTGTTATCCTCACCAACACGAAAGATTCATGTTCAACTAACTAAACCAAACTTTATCCCAATGGAAATTAGAATGGTCGATGAGAACACTCTTTTAGCTATAGACAAGAAATTATTTGGTGGTTTTCTATCAATCGAAAACATTGATCATCTACGCGACCACATATTCCGTTATTGGACATCACATAAGATTGCTCAACTTAAACAGATCCATATTTAAAATATTTTATTATTGTAACATATAAAAGCTTTTTTGAACATATAAAAATAAAAAATAAAAAATCAACATTCTAACTAGATACCTTTTATTATAATGCTGATTTTAATAAAAGATTGTTGATTAAAATCATTCCCAGGAATTTGATTCTACCCCTATCAAAAAAATTTTAACATTTTGATATCAATTTTGGTTAGCAAAGATTTTTGGCCAAAAAGTTTCCTATGTTTGGAAGAATAAGAAAAAAATAAAAAAAAATTTTACCAAAACTAACACTTCTTTTTTATTTTTTAATAAATACAAATAATTTTATTTTAAAATCACTCACTTTTCTACAAATAATTTTATTTTTAAATTTACTTACTGTGCTCTTATAATAATGACAATAAACTATTCTGTTAAATTAAGTAATGTTAAAGCATTAAATTTAAGTTTAAATAATGATACAAATACTGCAATTGATCCATATATAAAGGTAAATATCAAAGTGGCAATACTACTCGAGATTGAGATTCTTATTAATATATGGTTAAACTTTATAGTTTTATTTCGATCAAAATAAAAAATTTAAAACAGAAACATTGGCAAAGACTTTGAATGCCAATTTCAAATTTGAAACATCATTCATCTATCATACAAAAGGTGAGAAGTTGGATGGTAAACACTTTGAGATAGAGGTGTACGATGCACATATCATTGGTGCAGACAAGTTTGTTGGTGGATTCTCAATTGATTATACCAACATTATCAATGGTCCCATTCATCACCGTATTGTCATCCGTAACCAAGGCAAACCAAATGGAACAGTCGAATTTGACTTGGAGATGGCTCAGCTTAACGAAACTTTGCTCACAATCAAATCTATTCGTGCAAATTTCTATCCTGGTGCTCTTTCGCCTATGGATGCACAAGTTGAGAAATTCCTCTCATACAGCATCCACGACCCCCTTAAGACATCGTCAGCCGATCGTGAGAAACGACTGTTAAAGTCTAAGCGAACCACCCAAACTACATGGGATGACGTTGACCAGATTATAGTAGAAACAACACTCCAACAACTCCTTGCCAATCCACTGGTTTTCACTGTCCATCAATCTCGTTCCTATAATGCCACGACCGACCCTGCATACGGACAGGCCAATATCACCTTGCGAAACTACGTAAGTGATATCTCACACATAGGTGACAACTGCAAGATTGGATTTGTCGAGCCCATTCTCCACCAGCAAATGGTTGTCGGTGCTATCGAAGGAGATGTCTTCTTCCACAATGCTCCACTCACCTGTCAGATGCTGGGTGGTGTTCACACCGACGTTGGAATTCAAGATGGTCAACCATTCTTTAGTCAATTCAAACCATTAATTGATAATAACAATAGTAATCGTACAGAGACTGTAGTGACAGCTTCATTACCAAAAGAACCAGAGGTTCTCCCAGCAAATTGGGAGAAAAGAGTTGCTCCCGATGGTTCGATATATTATGTCGATCACGCCACTAAGACCTCACATTGGAGCTTGCCAACAACAACTGTTTCATCAACACCAAGTGTACCCATTTCAATTTCATCGTCGGTACCAACATCCAGTCCAATCTCAATCACCTCACAAGCAAGTTCATTACCATCGATCTTGCCAAACCAACAAACAGTTTCACCAACAACTCCAAATACCACACCAACTTCAACAACACCTGTACAGCAAATTCCACAACAACAAACCATTCAACAACCAAAACAACAACCACAGCAACCACAACAACAATTTATTCAACCAATACAACCAATTGCTCCAACACAAATAAGTGCGCCACCTAAGCCAGCACCACAACAACTTCCACAACCAACTTATATTCAACCAGGTGTACAATTACAATATACAATGGGTGCCCATGGACAACCATATGCAGCGCCATCCTATGCACCACAACCACCAGCAGCTGTTGGAGCTCCACAATACTACTACCCACAACAGCAACAACAACCAGGTATATATCCAGGTGCATATCCACAACAAGTTCCACAAGGATACGCCTATCCAACAACAGGATATACCTATGCCTACAGATATCCATCTTCATCTGGTTCCTCCTGTCACGGACACCACCATTGTCACTAAATCATATCATTTAAACAACATAAAACTTGCCTAACGAAATCATAATTATGATTATAATCATTTTTGTAATACTACATCATTTAAAATAATAATAAAATTATACAAATGTTGATCAAAAAATATGTGTGAATGTGAGGCATTGGTCTCGTTTCTTTTTTTTTTTTTTTTTTTTCACAAAAATGAATTTTTAAAAATTAAAAAAAAAAATGGAAAATAAAAAAATTCAAAAAAAAAAATTAAAAAAAAAATCATAGTGTCTCATTAACACACAACACACTCTTACGATCATCAATCAAAACAAAATATTATTATTCATTCCATTTTGGAGTTCGATTTATTTATTAGTTTAGATTAAATTTAGTTTAGTTTAGTTTCAGCTTTACGATAATAAAAAAAAAAACAAAATGTTTAAAAACTTTATTGGTAGAACATCAGGTTTGGTTAGATCATCGATGATCAACAACAACAACAGCTATATCACAAAGAGAACATTTGCAAGTGAAGGAGCAGCAGTCAACGCTGACGATCTCTTGTCATTCTCATTCATGGTACCACACCAAATTCTCTTCAAGAACAAGAAGGTCCAAATGCTCACATTGCCAGGTGCTCGTGGTGTCTTTGGTGTTCTCAAGAATCACATCCCAAAGATTGCAGAGTTGAAGCCAGGTGTTGTTCAAGTTCACCACGAGAGCGGTGACGTTGATAAATACTTTATCAGCGGTGGATTCGCTTTCATCAACCCAGATGCCTCATGCTATATCAACGCCGTCGAAGCCGTACCAGTCGACCAATTGGACGCAAACGAAGTCAAGAATGGTCTTGCTCGTTACACTCAACTCTACAACGAAGCATCCGACGAAGCTGCCAAGGCTACCGCTCTCATCGGTTTGGAGGCTCACCAACAGATGGCATATGCATGTGGTGTTTCTCTTTAAATTAATAACAACAACAATTAGCAACATTATCATTCATAATTATTTTATTAGTTTAATATTATTTCCAATCAAAAACATAGCACAACAAAACAACTACTCAACCAAACAACCAAATCACCAAATCACTAATTTTTTTCACCTTTATAAAATTAAATTTTAATTAATCTAATACAAACTACCTATATTATCACTTTATTTTTTCATTACATTACTTCAATATCACAAATACAAGACATATATAACATAGATAAGAGATGGTAGATCGTATCATCAATAACGATTTTGGTATTGACAGCATCACCGATGATAATCATTCTGAAAGATAGATGTGAACGTTTAGATAGTTTATTAACCAATAATAATATATTAAAATAAAATGAAAAAAAAATAAATAAAAATGTAAAATCATATATAATAACTTTTTGGAGTTTCACATTTTATTAGTATTGAAAAAAATAACAAAACTAAACATACTTTTTTTTTTTCCTGTACTTTAATTATCTTTACCAATTTTGTTCATTTTTAAGTTTTCACAACAAATCCAACTACCTTTATCAAATATTACATTTACAATTCAATATTTCCCAAATGTATTTATTTAGTGTTAAAGCAATCCCACTGGTGAGATCAAAAGTTACAGAAGCTAAAGAATCCACTTAAGATATTGGTAAAACAAAACTATTTTTTTTGCTTGAATTATAATTAAAAAAAAAAAAACTTTGTAATACAATAAACAAACTATTAAACATTACACATGTTTCTTTTTAATAATTAATTAAAAAAAAAAAAACAAATTTAAAGTTTTTTGTTGAAAGCGCGCCAAAAATTAATGATGTTAATTAATCACTTAGTTTTTGTTTTTTTTTTTTCTAAATAACTTTATTATTTTTTAAAATCGTTTAAAATTATATATATAAATATTAAGATAGATAGAGTATAGCTATCTTATAAAATCATTGTTTATTTAAAAAAGGTTTAAACTTTTTGTATCTTTTGTTTTTTTTTTTATATTATTTTTTCATGTTTTTAAAGTATATTATTTATTATTTTATAAATATAAAGATAGTATAGACAGATAACATATATATATAATAAAATAAAGAGAGATGGCAGATGAAGAAACACCATCTGGATCTATTGAAGATCGTATTTCTCATAAGAATTGGAGGTGGCGTGTTAGTGGGTTCGAAGAATTGACAATCAAGTTTAAGAATTCATTCGAAACCACTGGATCACTGTTCAATGAGCACGGTCCAAACTTTAAAAAGTATCTCTCTGATATCAACCCAATGGTACAAGAGAAAGTATTGGATACTCTTTCAGCATTTATAGATAGATGTGATGTTGTTAAAACGTAAGTTTTTAATATAGCTTACAATCAATCACAAAACACATAAACATTACTAACTTATCAACTATATTATCAACTATATTATTATTTAAAGATTTGCACCTTCATTTGTACCTACACTGGTAGAGAAATGTTTCTCTTCTACTCGTCCAAAGGTTAAGGATAAGACTGTTGATGTTCTCATTGCTACTATCGAAGCAGATTCACCCGAGCCAGTAATTGAGAATCTACTGAAGGGAACAACCAGCAGCTCACTCAAGGTATCGGTTGCATCACTTATCGCACTTAGAGAATCATTAAAGTAGGTACATCAACACATATCAACTTGAACTAAACTTACTAAACATCAAATTATTTTATATATATAGAACATTTGGACCAAAAGTTATAAATATAAAGAGTATAATGAAACAGTATCAACCATGGTTTGAAAACAGAGATAAGAATGTCAGAGAGGAAGCAAGTAACCTTATCGTCGAGGTATATCGATGGATGAAACAAGGATTATTACCATTGTTGGATAGTTTAACACCAATACAAGTATGATAAGCTATTATTCTTAATTTTTTTATTATTTAAATACTAATACCTCTATTAATAATAATAATTATTATTATTATATAGTTAAAAACATTAAATGAACAATTTGAAAAGTTACCAGGTGATCCTGCTGTTCCATTGAAATATATGAGATCTGAAGCTGCCAAAGCACAAGCTGCCGCTGCAAAGAGTGCTAGTAAGTTTAATTAATATGATTTTTTTTTTTAATTTTCGATACTTACAAATGTTTTATGATTATTTAGAAGGAGGAGCGGTAGTTGTTGAAGTTGAAGAAATCGATCCATATTCAATGATCGATGCAGTTAATATTCTATCAAAGATTGGACCAGAGTTCTACGAGGGTATGGAGTCAAAGAAGTGGCAAGAGCGTCAGGCTCAAGTCGATATGTTGGTAGATCTCTTGAATTCATCACCCAAGATTGAGAATGGTGATTTTAGAGAGTTGGTGAGCGTTCTCAAGAAGACACTGAGTGACACCAACGTCATGATTGTTACCAAGGCTATCGTTGCCATCGGACTCATGGGTGAGGGTCTACGTAATCACTTTACACAGTTTGTCAAGGGTATGGTCATTCCAATTATGGAGCGTTACAAAGAAAAGAAACCACAGGTTGTTCCAGCCGTACACACCACTATGAATCAACTGGTCAGTCGTTGTGTTGGAATCTCTGATATCATCGACGAACTTATTGCACTCATGGCAAACAAAGTTGCACAAATCAAGATTGAAACACTCAACTTCCTACACAAGGCAATGTCCACCACAAAGAAACCACAGGACATCACCAAAGTTGCCAAGCAGCTTGCCAAGTCGATGATGGACTGCTTGAATGACACCGCAGAGCCAGTGAGAGATGCTGCCGCCAAGACATTTGCATTGTTTTCCTCGATCATTGGTGAGCGTGGAATGGCTCCATACTTTAACCAGTTGGATCCAATCAAGTTGAAGAAAGTCAAGGACTTGATGCCAACTGCACCCACTCCAGTTGCGGCATCGGCAGGTGAGCCTGACGACGACGAGCCAGCTTCATCATCAAAGAAGCCTGCATCGAAATCATCAACCTCTGCAAAATCAACTACAACAACCACCACCACAACTACCGCTTCATATGGTGGTGGATTAGACGACCTCGCAGCCAAGCTGAGCAAGACTATTCCACGTGAGATCCTCAGTGGTCTTGAAAGTCAGAATCTAAACGATCGTGCCGACTCTACCAAGAAGATATTGGATATCGTTCAGTCCAGTGCAACTGATTGTGCCGATACATTGATACAATACCTCCAAGAGAAACCAGGTTGGAAGGAAGCCAACTTCCAGGTTATGAATAACATGCTGGCAATCATAGGACAGTTGGCCAACTCTGACTCTACTTTTACCAAACAGACAATTACCAATTGTGTTGGTCCCATCATTGAGAAGCTAACAGATGTCAAACTAAAAGACACTGCCAATTCAACTCTATCCTCCATATGCGAAGCTGTCTCACCACAAGTTGTATTCCAACTCATCTACCCGGTTGCCCTGAACAACAAGAATGCAAAGCTCACAGAATCAGCATTGGCATGGATGGCAGTCGCATTGGAGGAGTTTGGCGTTCAATGTTTCAACTATAAACCACTCTTTGATTTTTTGAAGGGTTGTTTAGAGTCGATCTCCACACCAGTAAAGACCTCTGCCATCAAGGTTCTTTGTGTACTTCGTATTGCAATTGGATCAGCGGTATTCGACTATGTTGCTGATATTAAGCGTCAGATCCTCGACACTATCGATAAGGAGTTCAGTAAGATCAAAGATCAGCGTCCACCAGCTGCATCACGTCAATCGCGTGTAGAAAATGAAATCCCTAGAACCGACATCAGCTCGAAACTAGGTGGTATCATCCTTACAAATTTGAGTGATAATGATTGGAAACAACGTCAAGCTGCACTCGAAGAGATTGAGCGTTTTGTTGTTGACGCCAATCTTAAACTCCAACCAAAGTTGGGTAACCTTGTCAGTTGTCTAGCCAAGGGATCTCTCACCGATAAGAACCAAAAAGTTATCACGACTACTTTGACATTAATTAATATGTTGACAACAGCCGTTGGTCCATCGTTTGACAAATCCGCCAAAATGCTATTACCAGGTGTCCTGGCGCTATTGGCCGACGCCAAGAAACCACTCCGTGATTCCGCACTCGCCACCATGACTATTATTGCCGAGGAACTTGGTACTGACATTGTTTTGCCTGCACTTGCTACTCTCTTGCTCCAAGAATCTGCAACCAGTCGTAAGGATGCACTAACTTGGGCAGTCGCCAACGTCGGTAATGCAAAGTCGACACCAGAGATGACGCAACTGGCCAAACCAATTATTGCCTGTCTCCAAGACAAGAATGCCGAGGTACGTGCCAACTCTGAACAACTGCTCTCTATCATCGCCAGTGTCGTTCCAGCCGATGCTTTCAAGAAGGAAATGAGAGATGTCAAACCAGCCAATCAACCAAATATGCAAGCAATCATCGATCGCCATTATATTTCCACCAAGAAAGCTGGCGCTGCCGCAGCTGTTGCCAAACAGCCAGTAGCTAAGCTGTCGCCATCACGTACTTCCACTGGAAAGAGCAATACTACCACCACTACCACAAATAACTCACCATCGAGAATCTCCACAACAAAACTACAATCTCCACAACCTGTCGTTGAACCATCTGGTGACATTATACTTTACGATGCAGCTGGCAAAGCCACCAGACAAAAGGCAAGTCAAGGACAATCATTCTACATCCAAGAGACCGAAGAAATAGTTGAGTTCCTCCAGGAGCAAGTTTGTCAGTGTTTCAGTGAGGAGTTTGCCAACATGATGTTCTCTGCCAATCCAACCCACCAACAGCAAGTCGTAGATCTTCTGGCATCCATTGATTCCGAGAACTTTGATTTACTTGCCAGTGTTTTAGACGTCGTATTCAAATGGTGCTCGTTCAAGCTATTCGACGTCGGTGCATCTTCACTCAGACGTACCACCAAATTGATTGAAATTGTCGCCTCCAACATGAAGGAATTGGAATACTATCTCAGTGACTATGAAGCTGGATGCATAGTTCCGGTCATCTCTGAAAAACTGGGAACATCCAACGAAACATTCAAACAAATGTTACGTCCATGTCAAAGAATACTTTCCGAAGTGACACCTCCCAATTCTTTCTTTAAGTACACATTGGAAACCACCGCCAAAACCAACAATTGGCGAACTAGAGTCGAAGGTATCACTGAAATGGGCAACATTATTAATCAACATGGTCCAGCGGTTGCTGGAAATCAACTAAAACCGGTAGTTGCTGTCATGGCTAAAGTTCTGAGCGATCGCGATCCCGCCCAGAAGCAAGCCGCCATCAATTCACTCTCCCAATTGCATGCGCACATCGGAGATGAAATCTGGAAATATCTTACCGTTCTCAGTCCAGCCGATCGCCAACAACTCGAACAGATTTTCGGACAATCCAATCAATCTCCCAACAGATCACAGCACCAATCACAAATGCAATCAGCGAGTGGCTCATCAGATGACGAAGAGACCAATATTATCATCGAGTATTTGGAGTTGCTTAAGAACTTCTCAGAGCAAACAATCGATACTGTTGTGGAGCTGCTCAAGATGCTATCGAATCTCATAGCCGGTACACAATCCACCACCTTTGCCGAGAAATTTTTGTATTATAATGAAGAGTATCAAATGGTACTTACTACCATTCTCACCAGTATTTTCCCACGTGTATTCAACGACCAATCTATCTTTAGATTGTGTAAATATCTAATACATACCATCATCACCATCTATTCCCACGATCTCATTGCTAAAAAGTCATCGGTGCGTGCACTTCAATCAGTCTTACGCGAGTCCATCACTCTGCTGGTGAGCCAGCCAAGTTTGCCACAGAAACAAGACGATCTCGATTGGGTTACCAAAGCACTCAACCAAGTGTTACTACGTACTCTCCAAAAGAGTGATCCAACTACCTTGTTCTCTGTTCTACTGAGAATGATCACAGAGACTCGTGTTACCGATCAAAAGAATGACAAGTACAACGACCTGTTACTGCGTTGTCTGCTTCGTGCCACCAAGTCTTTGAAGGGTGCCAACTCTCCAATAGAAATCGACATGGGTGTTGTACTCTTGGAGATCAGCAACTACGAGAGAACACCAGGTCCAGATGATTCAACTAAAAAGACAACAAGGACACTCACTGCCGAACTTATCAATATCAATCAAGCGCAAGTAGTTCAGTTCTGCAAGAAGTTGGTCGCCTCCAACCAATCACAACAACACTCCCAACTGTTTGCGCTACTTGAAGATCTTATGGGTGGAAAAGCAACTTTTGAAAAATTGGTTGGTGTACCACAGTCACGTGGCGAGCAGGTCACTGTCAAGTCAGTCAAACCCAAACAACAACAACAACAACCACAACCTGTCCATGAGGAGCTAGATATTGCACAACTTGGAGTAGCACCACTGGCAACTCCAGAGATTCTTCAACAACCCAATTTGACCATTCCAAAGATTGCTCCTGCACCAACCAAGACTACTTCAACTCTCGACCAGCAGATGTCAACCGTAGACAAGTCACCACGCAACTACACATGCTCCTCTACACTCGAAAAGAAGGATCTGCTACAAGACATCTTTAAGAAGGTAGGCAACAAAGAGAGGACCACCGAAGGATTGTACGACCTTTACTATTTCAAGAAGCAATATCCCGACTACGATATCTCCCACAACCTCAGCCAGACAACACTCCCATTCCAGAGCTACATCACAAGAAACCTTCAAAAGATAGCGACCGAACTCGAATCCAACAAAACAAAAGAAGCACCGGAACAGGCTGTCAACTACCACGAGAAACTCAGAGACATACAAAACACAATGCATCACCAACAACAACAGCAACTCGATGACAGCACTGGAAGCAGCAATAGCTCAATGAAAGAGTCGAACCAACTGACAGCATCTGCAGCACTCAATACACTGCAAAGACTACGTGGTTACACCAATCAAAACAACAACAACACTGCCAGTGACAGTAATGCGCCAACAACGACCACCACCACATTACCAAGCACAACATCGAGGACGACCACCTCGACCACCACTGGTACAGGTGCCACCGGTTCACAAGATTTAACAGCAACAGTAGCATCTTTAAGACAACGATTAGCACACATCAAAGAAACATCAAGATCCAATGAATAATCATTCATTTTGGATTGTTAAAAATTGATTTGAATAAAATAACTATACATATATTTTACATTTAAAAAAAAAAAAAAACAAAACAACTATTCTTTTAATTATTTACATTTTATTTAGTACTATCAGACATTACAGTATCTTTAGTTTGTGATTCTGTATCACCCATTATTCTTGTTTTAACTGCAGTTCTAATGTATGCTAAAATTCTCTCACATGAAGATCTTGCCAATTGTAAAGCTTCTTGATTCTGTTGTTCTGTAATAATACCCGATGACTTTATCATCATTAATTTTAATTGACTATTAAATGCGTATATAGCTGTTGCTTTTGATTCCTTTAATAGAATATTAAGAATAAATATAATGATTGATTTCAATAACCTAAGTTATATTTACTTACATTTTCTTCTTTCATTGTTGGATCTAAATAGATTTGACCATCGCTATTAAAAGATAGTGAGATTGATGCTATCAATGAGTTCAACTCGATACCGGCATCCAGTAGTGCCAAGCATGCTGCGTTGATCGAACAACTTACGATCGATCCATCAGTCGAATATACCTGTATGATGATGCTTATGAGTGTACGAGGGTGCAACATTGTCATAATGACACTCTCTATTGCATTTCTAATGAGTGACTCTTGCTCTTTGGTTTGATAATTCTGATTTCCGCTGTCTGGTGTGAATACAACCTCGACAGTAGCTTTCGATATCTTTTCTTTTCTTGGATTCACTTCGACTGGTCCATATATAGCAGCTAGTACCGATGAATTATCTATTTAATAATAGCGATGCGATATGATAAGTATAAGATTCGGTTGATCAATCATCAAACAAACAGATTGTTTATTACCCAAAGAGAATTTGGCAGAACCATCTGCTTTATTTAGTAATGCCAACTCTGATTCAATCGATCTGATTTGATTGTTATTTCTTTTATCAATTCTAACCATTTTCAATATGTAATAATAAATTAAATGATCAACCAAAATGATATTCGAGACCAAAAATAAATAAAAGACGAAAGAAAATTAACGAATTATTTTTATTAATTTTTAATTATTTCTATTTCCATTTTTTTTTTTTTAGATTAGTTTTAAAAAGAGAGATTTAATTGGGAGAGAAAACTAAATGATCTTTGTTTATCTGATGATTGAATAATATTTTTTTTTTTGAAATCAATGGTATTGCTCCCAGGAGAAGAAGATATTTAATCATTCAAAATCAAAGGTATAAAGGATAATTGATTTATTTTTTTTTTTTTTGATCATATCTTTTCTTTTTTTAAAATGATCATAGGGGCAACGGAGTGATTCGGAATATAAAAAATTGTTTTTGAAAAAAATCATTCTAACTAAAGTTTGTTTAAAACTGATACAAAAAAACAACTAAAGCTACCAAAGGGGTAATAATGTTTTTCGAAAATTTTTGTGAAAAGTTCTTATGACTTTTACTTTTAATGCAAAAATTCGTTTAAATATTGTGGCTGGTAGAAAGAGTGGTGACTGCGATTTTTTTACAAACTGCATAAAAAAAAAAAAAGGTTGAGCATTTCATTGCGAGTAAGAGAATTGAGTGGAAAAAGGCGATTTTGATTCTCTAAAAAAAAAATATTAAAAAAAAATATTAAAAAAAAACAAAAGTAATTGTTTATTTTGTATTTTTTTCTTTTTTTTGTGTCCTTTGATTTTATTTATTTATTTATATCACAATTTAAATATACATATACTTTTTTCTCATACACCATTACATTTCACTCTACTTAGTACTCTCCTAATTTTTGAAAAAAAAAAATAAACATCGTTATCCCCACCCACTTCAACTTTTACAATTAAATTTCAAAATCAAAACAGAGCTTGTATTTACACAATTTTTTTTTTAAAATCTATTACTTTTTGTTATATTTTTTTACAAAGCAAAGATAAATCACTTTTTTATTTATTTAGTATTAATAATCAGTTAAAATGGTAAGTTGAATAAAAAAAAAATAGCAATGATTAAATTGACTATTTATTTATTGAATGATTTACCTCTTGATCAATGAATAAATCATTTTCAAAAAAGAAATATAAACTAATTATATTTATATTTTTCTTTTTTTAAAAGGCAACAACAGCAGGTGACGATGATTACACAGAATACTTGTATAAGATTTTGGTAGTAGGTGACATTGGTACTGGTAAGACTTCGATTATTAAGCGATTCGTACATAATATCTTCTCTATGCATTATAAATCAACTGTATGTTTCCAATGATATAACTTTTAAGTATATGTAGCGTGGTTGTGGTTTTTATACTTTTTTTTTATTTAATAACAATCTTTTATTTAATATTAATATTAAATATAATATTTTTAATCTATATCTATATATTATAGATTGGTGTAGATTTTGCACTTAAAGTGATTAATTGGGATCCAAAGACAGAGGTTAGATTACAGCTTTGGGATATTGCTGGTCAAGAGAGATTCGGTAGTATGACCCGTGTTTATTATAAAGAGGCAGTTGGTGCCATGATCACATTCGATGTCACTCGTGCTTCCACTTTTGAAGCCGTTTCCAAGTGGAAGGCCGATATAGATTCAAAGGTCACCATTGGTCCAGAGGAGAAACCAATTCCAGTAGTTTTATTAGCTAACAAAGTAAGTTTATAATTTATAAACTTTTTTATTTTTCAATAATTTTAATATTAATCATCATCATCGGTAATAATAGTGTGATCTTGGTAAAGAAGGATTTATAAAGACAGCAAATGAAATGGATAAATACTGTAAAGATAATGGTTTCATTGGTTGGTTTGAAACTAGCGCCAAAGAGAATTTGAATATTGAAAAGGCAGCTCGTTTCTTGGTTGAACATATCTTAAAGATGGATATTAGAAGAAATCAACCAAAAGGTATCGTCCACCCAGGTGAAGAACCCGCTCCACCAGCAGCTTCTGGTGGATGTTGCAATAAATAAATTTTCTGATTTTCAATAAACAAAAAAAAAAAAACAATACTAAAATAATAATCAATAATATAGTTTAGCCAGATCATTTTCCCCACCCTCCCCACTCAACAACAAGCTAATCAATCAATCAAACAATCAAATCATATAATTGAAACATAATCAATCACCGCACCCCACCAACCAAAATTGTTAATGTAATTTTTAGAACAACCAAAAACCAATAGTTTATTGGAGAATCTAATCTCCTTAAGTAATAATAATAATAGTAATACACTTAATCTAAATTTATTGAAGATATTTAAAAAGAATATAGATTATAACAATATATAAATAAAATTCAAATACTGTTTTAAAACAACTCTCTTTTCAAACGCCCAAGAATATTCCTTTCCCACTACTTTGCTGATCTTTCTTTTATAAATACATAACATATATTTTATTGTTCTTCTTTTTCAAAACTATTTTCTTATAATTATCCTGCTTTGAACAATAATACTGAATGTTGTCCGACGATATAATAAAGATAGTTCTTTGTTTCATGTGTCACAAATGAACCAAAACTCTTTCCTACAATACAATGCCATGTTGGTGTATATTTCTTGTCAAACTCTATAAAATAGAGAATCATTAGTATACCAATGATGAAAGAACAATGTGATTCACATTTGCATCTTATGTTTTACCTTTTTTGATGGTCATAGCAATTTCTTTTTCCACTGTATGTTCTTCAAATGCTTTGGCAGTGATTTCAATTGCATCGGTTTGCATAAAATCTATAATATAGCATGTTGTGTGAGATTCAATTAAATATTTTATGAAAATGTGTAGGGTGATTGGTTAGATTCACAAGTTTCTCTTTTGCTCGATATTATCAATCTAATGAAACAAACCTGGCATATCAGCAATCTTAATCTGTATTAACTTTTTATCTATAGTTGTCATTGTCTTTTAAATAAACTAAACACTTGTAATATATAATATATCTTAATTATAACCTTTTAAGTCAATGAAACAAAAAAAAAAAAAAAAAAATGATCACAACCTTTTTTTAAAAATTTGTTTTTTGATCATCATTTTTTAAAAACTATTTATTTATTTAGTTTTTTTATATATATATAATAAATAAGAATGAATAGATCATTGTCTCTTATTATATGTACTATTGGTATAGCTTTACTTGCACATTCAGTTTTATCTGCATTACAACGTATGTAGTAAATAACTCTATAGATCTGATCTTTTTTTCTAATGCTCAATATTATAGATAGAAGTTATCTTAGATTGACAAATAAATCATTTGAACATATACCATATGATGTAAGTAATTTGTTAACTAATTAATTAATGTTATCAATATATTAAACGTATTTTGTATACAGATTGCATTAGAATCAATAGTTGCACTTTTAGTATCGTCATGGGGAATAATTAATTTAGCACCAAAGTTAATTCCAATTAAAGCTACTCATCATCTATCAAAGAGGTATAGATTAATTTAGTATTGAGATAAACCAATTTATTACTAACTATTTTTTTATTTTTGATAGATCTTATGAATCCATAGACTACAGACCAGATTTTATTCAATTCAATAATAGAGCGAGATATTTATCAGATTTACTGGCAGAACCAGTAATTGAGTAATCTTTGGATTGTAAATAATAAACATACTAGAAAACGAATATATAAAAAATCAATATTTTAAAATGTAAAACAAATCAATATTTCATTATGTAAAACAGGTTATACTCTCATTAGGCATATTAAGTTGCACAACTTTGAGGGTAGAATCAAAAAAAAATTATTAAAATCAATCAAATTTATCTTTTATTAAATTGTTCAACTTTCTTTTGCTAAAATTTAAAGTTAATCCATTTTAAAGCAATAAATTTAGTTGTTGTTCAAAACAAATTTTTTTCTTTATTTTATTTTTATTTCTTTGAATATGTAAGCAATATTCGAACAGATATTTCATTCATAAAAGTGTCGTACCTGCAGATAACATGCTCCAATGGTTCTCACCCAATAAACCAGCCGAGTATCCCAATCAAATTGAGAGTCGAAACTAATTTGGGTTGTCAAGTTTAGGTGAAGAGTAAATTAGTAAGAGAAAATTTATATCATAAGGCTTTTTTGATTTGATATTATGGTTGTTCGTTTTTTTGAAAAAAAAAAAAAAAATCGAAAGAAGCCTCTTCACCGAAACTTGACAACCTAAAAAAATCTTTTGAAATAGCAACACGTTCGTTCGTTTTTTATTTTATCAAATAAAAAAATAAAAAATAAAAATAAAATAAATGTTAAATAATAATATGAGAGTTATTATAACTAATGGTCCAAGTGGAGCTGTCGAATTTGCAATTTCATTTTCTTCTTCACTTTTCTTCTCATATATTCTTTATCCAACTTCTGTCTCACTTTCAACTAACTTCTTATTCTCTTTCAACCAACCTTCTAGCCTTACTTTCAGAGCTGAGCTTCTCTTACATTCATCATTTGGTTTTTTAAACATCTTTTCTCCAAACAACTATTTGCCTTAAGCTCAAAAGTTTCATTTGTTCATCCAATTCTATTATATTCAATTTCATACAAAGATTCAATTATATAGCTGATAATAGATCTCCTGTTTGTTGCCACGATACTCTATCTTTGTATTTAAATTATTGTTTTCTCTATTAAATGCATTTTCTGCATCTTTATTGCTCCCAAAGTGATTTCATTTCATCTGTCATCTTGCTTACTCTTCTACTATAATCGGTTCTGATTGAAGCTATGTTAGATAGGTCCTTTGATTGATGAGCGGTTTTTCTAAAACGGTATCGTGGATCAAACGAATATGCTTGATAAAAATAGGTGTTGGTGGATTACATTTGGAGATATTATAGAGGTTGAGGCATGGTACTGTGTTGGTATCAGAGTATTCTCTATTATGTTTATTTCGACGATCTAAACCCTTAGCTAGTATTTCGGACAATACTCACTTCTAAGAATCTTTGCCATCTATATTATAAGCTTAACTGTCACACCTTTAATTCAGCTTTCTTTGATATGTTCATTATCCTTTAAATCTTAGATAAGTTGATTATTATTATAGTTATTGTTAATACCACTCTTACTACTCTCTAATTACTACTATACTCATTGTCATTTTATTGGAATTCAAATAATAATAAAATGACAATGAGTATTAAGTTTTTGTTGATTGACAAGTTTCAAAAACGTTTTGTCAACCGGTTTGTTTCAAATAACAAATAATTTATTATGGAGTGAATTTTCCTTATTTATTGAAAGAAAGAAAGAAAGAAAGAAAGAAAGAAAGAAAGAATGGATGAAAGGAAGAATGAAAGTGAATTAGGTGCTAATTCACTGCAGTGCAAATAAATAGAAATATAGTGTAAGAATATAAATATGTAAAGCGTTGACAGCACAATGTGCACTGGACTAATACAGTACTTATATTGTATTACCTATATCTATTTATTTATAGAATGATACATACCATATAAACAAATTAAAGGCAAAACTAACCTATACTTTTTTGGAGAAAAAAAAATAAATTTGAATTAGTTATCTTGAATATACTTGATTATTTACCCACTCCCTGCACTGAGTGTGCCCCTGGTAATCCATTCTATTATTATTCACGACTATCATATCAAAATGGAGAAAATCTACATGATAACCGGGTGGCTCGTTCGATGCACCTTTATTGTTGTTACTCAACAATATTTTTCTATTTAAAACAAAAAAGTTAATAAGTAAGAATGTTTATCCAAATAGATTTTTCAATTACATACATTTTATTTTTAAAGATTGTAGCTGAGTCGATATAATAACTTGACCACCTTAGTTAGAAATATTGACTAGTCGGCCCTTTATATATTCTAAAGTGGTGCATTTTAAAATATATAGTTTTATAGTGTGCCTACCCTATAATGCCGGATTGGTCTGTATCAAATAAGTTAGTAAAACATTAATTGAATAATGTATACTAGACATTATTGAGTGACAGCCAGATGGGAGTCTTCATCTTTTACATTCGGTAATACCAGAATAATTTGTCGTAGGCATACAAAATTATCTGATATGTTGAACATAAATTAATGACATACGAAATATAATAAAGAAGTAAATAAAATTTATATTAATAAAATTATATGCGTATACCTTTATTGGACTATTCTCTTGATTAAAAATACAAATAAAATCTAGAAAGATCACATTCTTTGTATGAATTGACCTATGTATAATAGAATGAATTAGTTAAGTACATTCACAACTGCTCAGCTGCTATATAAGGAACTTATACTTACAATGAACTAAAACATAATATAAAACAAAATTTACTACTACCAAATCAATATGCTTCAACATTCAAACACTCCAGATAATAAATCAGGTTGAAAGCGTTATTCTAAAATAATATAGCAAAGTGCTCACATGTTGAATTGTGTTTTTGTTAATAATCAAACCTTATTCAATGTTGAAATAAATTTGATTTGAAATGTACTAGACCAGACTCCCATCCGAACATATACATAGCTTCATCAAACCCATAACAACAAATGAAAAAATAGGCGAATTGATTGCAAGATTCTTTACACACTACTGCATATACTATTTCAAAACAAGCAATCAAAAATTATTGAATAATTATGATCCACTAAAGATATGTCAAAGAAATAAAAATTAGTAATCTGTATTCATTAAAATAAAACAATTATATACTTACACTATCTTTTATGCCTAAACATCTCCACATACCAAAAAGATTATAATAAAATTTGAATTATAAAAATGATTTTAAAACATTTCCAATCATATTTTGAATTGGTCTTATTACCAGGTTTGATAATGGGTTCTTAATGAGTAGAGTGGAGAAGAGCTGTCCATAGTCCGCTATGGCTGTGAGGCATGGAATTCTTATAATAAGTTCTCGTAGAGATGGCCAATTGGATAAGAAGTCACCGGCATTGTTCATGTTTTCGTCTTCTTCTGCGGTATTCAACTGGTCCTTGATCTTTTCATATGGAATACAGAATCGATCTCCATTGCATCGTCAGTTTCCTCAACTTGTTCCATGATAGGATCTTCATGTGATGTCATTTCTACATCATTTGATGCTGCTGCTTCTGACTGTGGTGGAGATTGTTGTTGCAGTGTTTGTGAAAGTTGTTGTAAATAGTTGATTTGTTGTTGTTGTTGTCTATAATCTTGAATCTGCGAGTTGTAATTGTTATCGATTTCAAAGAT